>NC_136263.1:174609997-174719997 GCF_964187855.1 Myxine glutinosa | reverse complement strand
GTTTATATACTGAAACGCAAAAGAAACTTACCACCTTTGAAACCTTTAAATATCAACAATAACACTGCGTGTAGTAAATGTCTGAACTTATTTGTGGACAATAGTGTCCTCACTGTCAGACAAAACGGTCATGGATGGTCACTTGAACCTTCAATGGTCACTTCATAGCACAGCTGTTGAACAGCCGTTTTGACTGTCAGTGATTAGCCAAGGGGTACGGGATGATTTTAATGAGCTGCACGTGATGTCTTGATATTGGCTTTAAAAAGGCCAGTGCAAAATGGGCATTTTGACCAAAAAATTTGACCATTTTGACCAACTTCAAAAAGACCGAAAACACAAAAGAAACATATCACTTGTTTGAAATGTAATAAAATTGTAACAGTTCAAAATAAAACAAACCAACAATTGCTAATTGAAACATTGGCATTTTATTGATGACATGTCAAGTTTTTGACCAAGATACACCATCTCATCAGTTTGTTCTACAGTACAGAACAGCACAGGGTGCAATGTCAGTCCCCTTTCAAGAGCGTGTGTGGCCACCATTGTTTTGGATACAGGCAGTGCATCGTCGGCGTATACTGCCTACCAGTCTTTGGATGGATTGCTGCTGGATTCTGTCCCACTCAGTCCTCAATGTCTGAAGCAGCTCTGCCCATGTCCTGGCCCTGCCAACTACGCATCTCCCAAGCTCATCCCACAGGTGCTCTATGGGATTCAGGTCAGGGGAGAACGCAGGCCACTGCATGGTGTTGATGTTCTCTCCTTGGAGAAATGCAGTGGTAAAGCGAGCAGCATGGGGACGAGCGTTGTCATGCTGAAAGGTTCTCAGCTCTGGGTGGTCTAGCAGGAATGGCAGCAGATGAGGTCGCAGGATGTTATCCACATACCGCTGGGTGTTAAGATTCCCATCCACAACCACCAGTGGCGTCCTGTACCGGCCTGATATGGCGGCCCACACCATCACACTTGGGCCACCCCACCTGTTGGCTTGACGCACGCAACAATCGGCATATCGCTCGCCAGTTCTTCTCCAGACACGCTCACGCCCATCAGGACTGTCCACACAGAACCTTGACTCATCGCTGAAAGCGACCTCATTCCACTGCGCCAAGGTCCACCGCTGATGCTGCTGGCACCATCTCTGTCGGTTGCGGCGATGGGCAGCCATCATCACGGGGCCTCTGTATGGTCTTCTGGCAGTCAGACCATAGTCATGCAGTCGTCTTCGTGCAGTATCATTGGAGATCCGTGGTTTACATGCCCCGGAGTTTCTGCCGCAGTGCGGGATGCTGGACGGAATCGATCCCGCAGGTGATTTCGGACCATCTGCCTGTCCTGCCTTGCAGTGGTGACTCTTGGCCTCCCTGATCGAGGTCTGTCATCTGCAGAGTTGTGGAGGGTGTCTCTGTCCACCAGGGCCGATATCGTCTGGTGTGAACAGCCAAGGCGACGTGCCACCTCACGGTAGCTCAGTCCGCCATGCAGCATGCCCAGGGCACGCTGCCGTTTATCCTTTGACAATCGTGGCATGTTGATTGAAATGCCCATTTTGCACTGGCCTTTTTAAAGCCAATATCAAGACATCACGTGCAGCTCATTAAAATCATCCCGTACCCCTTGGCTAATCACTGACAGTCAAAACGGCTGTTCAACAGCTGTGCTATGAAGTGACCATTGAAGGTTCAAGTGACCATCCGTGACCGTTTTGTCTGACAGTGAGGACACTATTGTCCACAAATAAGTTCACACATTTACTATACGCAGTGTTATTGTTGATATTTAAAGGTTTCAAAGGTGGTAAGTTTCTTTTGTGTTTTCGGTCTTTTTGAAGTTGGTCAAAATGGTCAAATTTTTCGGTCAAAATGCCCATTTTGCACTGGCCTTTTTAATGCCAATATCAAGACATCACGTGCAGCTCATTAAAATCATCCCGTACCCCTTGGCTAATCACTGACAGTCAAAACGGCTGTTCAACAGCTGTGCTATGAAGTGACCATTGAAGGTTCAAGTGACCATCCGTGACCGTTTTGTCTGACAGTGAGGACACTATTGTCCACAAATAAGTTCACACATTTACTACACGCAGTGTTATTGTTGATATTTAAAGGTTTCAAAGGTGGTAAGTTTCTTTTGCGTTTCAGTATATGAATCGTTTAAAATTAAAATAAAAAAAGCCTTCAATTTCTGATATTTTGCCTTTTCATTTGGGCCTCCCAATTGGAGCCCCGCACGTAGGGGCTTACCAGCATGGTGGTTACCGTTGCTAGTAGTAGTATAATTTGGCAATAACAACAATGAACATATAATCCCTGGTTCTGCCATGGCCTAAATACATTTGGTGAAAGGTAGGCCAATAATGCTCAAGAGGTACAGCAGGCAGGTATGCTGCAAGGCTGTGAATACCAATGAAAGTTTGGTCCAATTTAATAGACCAACAGGCCCACTGATACATAAAAATAAGAAAAAGGATGCATTTTTTAATTATTTTTTTTGTTGTTGTTGGTGTTTCATAATCTCGATGTTTTATCTTGTGTTAATTTATGATTGATGATATTTCGCCAGCTTATTGGATAACGGGAGTGGAAGTCAAAGTTTGGTAGAATTTGTTGCCTGTTTGGAGTCACACTAGTGCAGTTTTATTTGTAAATAGTGTACAATTTAATCTTATTGGGTCTTAATGCTTGATACTTAATTATCTTATTTAGTTAGATTGCTTTGGTGTATTATATGTTGGGTATGATTATTTGGGCTGTTTCTACACATCATAAATTCTGGTGGAATCGAGTCGGGGGGGGGGGGGGGGGACCAGAGTCTGCATTGTTTGTTTTTACGTTGTGCTTGTGTTTGGGATATGAGGGAGAAGTTTGGGTTTTTTTGCTGCCTTCATTTTTTTTTTCTCGTGTTATCCCTCGATGGGGGAATTTTGGTTTTGGGGCTCTTCCAATGTTTTTGGCCATCTTTTGTCTATGCGTGCGTTTAAAAAGCCCCACAAAAGTTCCACTTTTTCCAAAGGTATATACCTCATGGGGTCATCTCATCGTTATGTGAAACAAAAACGTTAACAACAGATAAAACTTCCTTTTGGGCATGATTTAATTAAGACTCACCCTGCATATGTGTTTATATACAGTTCCTATAGAAAGTCTACTCCGGCCTTCAAGTTCTTCACCTTTTGTTGCCTTATGGCCTGGAATCAAATTGCATTAAATCAGACTTTTTCCACCTTTATTTACAAATCGTAACCCACAACTTCGAAGTGAAAAACAAATTCTGAAATTTCAGAAAATTAATTAAAAATACAAAAGTATTATATCTTGGTTGGAAGGCAGAAAGTGTTGGTTGGTTAAGAATATCTTTGACAGCACTTACAGCTGTAAGTCTGTTGGGATCGGTCTCTACCAACTTCGCACACCTTGATTGGGCAATATTTGCCCATTCTTCTGAACAAAACTGTTCAAGCTCAGTTAGGTTGTGTGGGGAGTGTTGATGTACAGCAATATTCAAGTAATGCCACAGATTTCTGTTGGATTTAGTTTGGGGCTCTCACTGAGCCACTCAAGGAAATTTATCTTATTGTTCCTTCGCCATTCCAGTGTACTTTTTTTTTTCTTTTTTTTTTTTGTATACAAGATCGAGGCTCGTGAAAGAGCGAACATTTATCACACAGAAAGACAAACCGACAAACCGACACATAACCGACAAACCGACACATAAAACAAATAACATCGGGAGCGGTAGACAAGATGGGGAGAGAGGGGGAAGGACACAAACACAACATTTGAGAGCAGGAACCGAGAGACATGGAGACATCGAGAGATCTGTGGGAGGGAGAGGGCTTTGGGGGGGAGGCATGGGAAAGGGGGTGGGAGAGGCATAAAACATATGGACACTGCCAGGACTACCAGGAAAGAAGTTGGAATTACAAACAAGGTGGATCTGGGGTGAATTAGTGGGGGTAGAAAAGATCAAGGTTTTGGATGGGGGAAGATAAGAGATGGTGGTGAACAGCTGTTTTAAAGACCTGGAGGGAGGAGTGGGATTGAAGGGAGTGTGGGAGTTTGTTCCAGAGGCGGGAGAAAAGAGGAATGAAGGAGTGAAGGTGAGCAGAGAGCCGAGATTTCGGCAGTTTAACCATCAGAGGCTTGCTGGCAGATCTTGTGCGACCTGTAGGAATATTTGGAATATTTGGGGGACAGAGCACAGAGAGAGCTGGGGGAGCAAGGCTGGAGAGGAGTCGGTAGAAGACAAAGACCACCTACCTGCCTGCGGTGAGTGAGTGAAAGGCCCTCAGAGATAGCTTCATCGCGGGAGATTCCAATGATTCTGAAAGCTTTGGTTTCAACAGCGTGAAGCCGAGCTAGGTGTGAGGCAGGAGCACCAGCCAATAGGGGAGAACAGTATTCCATTGAGCTGCGGATGAAAGCCTTGTATGTGGTGAGGAGCTCAGGTGTGCCTAGGAAGGACTTCGCACGACGGAGGATGCCCAGTCGGCGACTGGCTTTGCAGGCCAGCTTGGAAATGTGGTTTTCCCAAGAAAGATCATGGCAGATAGTTCTCCTCGAGGATTTGTATTTCGCTTCATTCATTTTCCCTTCTATCCTGACAAGTGCCCCAGCCCCTGCTGATGCAAAACATCCCCATAACATGATGTTGTCACCGCCATGCTTCACAGCTGGGATGGTGTTCTTTTTCTGATGTGCTGTGTTGGATTTGCACCAAACGTAACGTTTTGCTTTTAGGCCAAAAAGTTCCATCTTGACTTCGTCAGAAAACAAACCTTTTTGCCACATGGCTTCAGAATCTCCAGAGTGTATTACTGCATGCCTCAAACAGGACTCAAGGTGGGCTTTGTGGGGTAATACCTTCCTTCCTGACACTCTACCGTACAGGCCAGACCAGTGGAGTGCTTGGCATATTGTTGTCACATGCACACAGTGACCAGTCTTTACCATAAAGGACATTTGAATATAAATGTGTCGAGTTTACGATTGTCCCCTTTGTTGAGCTTCCAAGTCTCACATCCATATAATATTACTGATTGCATAAGTGAGTTAAAGTCTTAATATAGTTTTCAATGTACTCGTATAAATGCTTGAGCTCCATTGAGTTTCATGAAGATACCATGGCTTTACAAATTATATTCCTCATATCTTCTTCCCCTCCTCCTTGTTTGTTGATGATGGCCCCTAGGTAGGTGTACTTATCGACTTAATTTAGATGTTGGCCTCCAATTTGAATTATGTTGTTATTTCTATTATTTATCCGCAAAACTTCTGTTTTCTTCTTTTTATTTTGAGTACTGTTTTTGATGCTTTTGATGCAAATTGATTCATTTTTGTTACTTTTGTTTGCACATGTTGGTAGTTTGATGATAAAAGGGCAATGTCATCAGCAAAGCAAACAAACAAAAACATCAGCCTCAACAAACAATATACAGTACGCACAAATATATATGTATGTAGAATTAACAAACTGTTTTCGGATGCCATTAAAAATTTGGCATTCATAACATGGTTGTTGTTTCTCAGCCAAGACAGAATTCATCTCACTCAAAAGCAGCTCGAAGTTGGAGTTGATTCGCCCTCACTATAAAATGAAATATTAGAAAATAATTAAACAAGTACAGATACATTCAAAGTACACCGCCCCCATGCCAAATAATTAAATATCCTACAGCATGGCAATACCGCAGTGCACCTCATAGAGGCTGCATTGGGAGGGAGAGGTGTACGCTAATTGATTGATTAATTGTATAATTAAAATCAATAAAAGATTATCACAAAATATTTTCTTAATCAATTGGCTAAAAGCATAACTAAACAACAAGTGCTTCATCCGAAGATGTCTTTTAAGAATTTAATTAAATAAGTCATTAATAAAAAATTAAATAATTAATTGATTAATCAATAAATAATTAATCGATTAAATGATTAATCAATAAATCAAAAATATCCTTGATAGCCACATCACTTGGTCACTGTCAGGTCCAAATATTAGCTTCCCAGCTCAAAAGGTGCCTGAGATATTGGCCAAATGAGAAAGAAAATAAATAAATGATTAATAATGAAAATAAATAAATAATAATCATTAAAAAATTAAACTATTAATCAATTCGGTCACAGAACACATAAACCACCACCATTTCATCAGAATCTGTAACTGAAAAAAAAATAAAAATTTTTTAGTACTTAATCGAATAATTAAATAATTAATCGATTAATTGATTAATTGATTAATCAATAAATCAAAAATATCCTTGATAGCCACATCACTTGGTCACTCATGTCCAAATATTAGCTTCCGAGCTCAAAAGCTGCCTGAGATATTGGCCAAATGAGAAAGAAAATAAATAAATGATTAATAATAAAAATAAATAAATAATAATTATAAAAAATTAAATTATTAATCAATTCGGTGAGAGAACACATAAACCACCACCATTTCATCAGATTCTGTAACTAAAAAAAAAAAATTTTTTTGGTCATTAATCGAATAATTAAATAATTAATCGATTAATTGATTAATTAATAAATCAAAAATATCCTTTGCAGCCAAATCACCTGGTCATTGGCATGTCCAAATATCAGCTTCCTAACTCAAAAGGTGCCTGAGTTAAGGGTCAGAAGAGAAAGGAAATTTGATTAATTAAATAAGGACTTAATTAATCGCTAATAATTAAATAACTCCTCAATTAATTGATTAATAAAAAAACAAAAAATACCGTTTTTTGAAAAAGCACTTACTCACTATTGTGCCGAAATTTCAGCTTCCTTGCTCAAAGGATAGCTGAGATATCGCCCGGACAACCAAGAAAACAAGAAAACAAACAACCAGAGTGAAAACTGAGTACTCCCTTTAAGCGTGCGTCACTGCCGAGCCCCCGTCGGTGCCCAGCAATGACGATTTGCAATGCCTGGAGATGGCATAGGAAAGGTGCGGTGTACAATATTTGCCAAGTGTGTGTATTTATTATAAAGACACAATGATATGACATTGCAGTTGCAAGTATGTTTTTATATCTATTCTCAGATCAATTTTAATGTTGGAAACTGAGATGCATTTATCTTACTATAGTTCACCAAATGTCCGTCTGTCCGTTCGAAGGTACCGCTAAAACGGCTCAACCGATCGCAACGATATTTTGGGTGGGTATTCCTGGGACCCCTGTGAGTAAAATTGGCTATATTGTTTTTCCCATTTTTAAAGTTTTCCAATTTTCAAATTTTCCAGTTTTTCCAAACACGATGGAATAATATTTACCGATATGAACAGTGATGTGGCTTTTATTGAAATTCTACAAATATTGTTTAGATTTTGATGACAATTATGAACCTGCCGTGAATGCGGAAGTGGACAGATGACGGCAATGCGCAGGTTTGATAATATCCAAATACAACCGTCATTCAATCCTAATGTTAAATCGTTAAACGTTAATCATGTTAATCGCTTTGTTGAAGTATCAATTGATGATTGGAATTGAGTGAATACAATTACGATTTTGAATTTTGTAATGGTATTCACCCAACTGTACGGAACTTCACATCAGGATTTAAATATTTGTTTATGTCACAAATGTTGGTAAAAGTTTATTTTTTATATTAATGTTATTTTATTTGCGATTGGAGTTATGCTGTTTGGAATGAAAAAAGAGATATCGAGTTCAAGTGAATGATGAAATGCCGTGATGGTTTCTACTTTCTAAACGTGAATTCGCGGATCGCCATATGCAGATTTGCCATTGACTGGGAATGGAAGAAATGTACCCGTTTGTTTGCCAATGGGTACGTTTTTCATGGAAGTCATTCACAAACTTGCTGTCCATGTCTGACATGCTACTGAAGGTGCTACAGGAATGTGGAATTTATTGGTTTCATGCTTTAGCATTCGCCGTTTCTGCATTGTCTGTTTGCTTCTGGCCTCTCACCCATGCGTAGCACGGGTACCTCACTTGTACCTCACTCTTAAATTTGTCTGATTATATATTTCTCTGCATAATTATCATGAGAATGTCCACCATGTAAAGTTGTTCCTTTCCTCATGATACCCCTCTTTTTGTTTTTTTTATATACATAGTTGAGGCTCGTGGAAGAGCTAGAGCTCTTATAGAATGATTCTTGAATTAATTAGTGAATGATCTTTTTTTTTGTATGCAAGATCGATGCTCTTGCAAGAGCTAACATTAATGACAAAAAACAAACGGACACATAAGACGAAATAAAGGGAGCGGGAGACAAGATTGGGAGAGAGAGGGAAGCACACAAGTACAACATTTGAGAGCAGGGACATTGGGAGCTCTGTGGGAGGGAGAGGGCTTGGGGGAGGAGGTGTGGGAAGGGGGGTGGGGGTGGGAGAGGTAAAAAAAAAACACATGGACACAGCTAGGACTTCCAGGAAAGAAGTCGGTATTTCAGAAAAGTGGATCTGGAGCAAATTAACAGGGGTAGAAGAGATCAAGGTTTTGGATGGGGGAAGATAAGAGATGGTGGTGAACAGCTGTTTTAAAGACCTGGAGGGAGGAATGGGATTGAAGAGAGTGAGGGAGTTTGTTCCAGAGGCGGGAGAAAAGAGGAATGAAAGAGTGAAGGTGAGCAGAGAGTCTTGATTTCGGCAGTTTAACCATTTGGGGGACAGAGCACAGACAGGGTTGGGGGGATAGCCCAGAGAGGCGTCGGTAGAAGACAGATCTCTTACTCACTCTTCTTACAGAAGACAGATGACAGACAGAAGACAGATCTTCTTACTGGAAGATCTCTCCCTGAATGATAAATAATTATCCAGTATTGCAAATATTATTGTAATCAGAGTTTTTTTATCAACTGTGCAATATTTCAGGCTGCAGAATCTGAACGACTGTATGTAGAATAGCTGGAAGGATGTTGCAGGTTCGTACAAGGCTTGCACGTGTTGTGAGTACACCACGTGATTCTTATAAAATATCAAATTCCCTACTAATGTAGGCCATTCCTGCACCCATCTGAATGCATATCGGCCTACATCTGGCATTTGTTATCTCTCGAAACCCTTTCCATTTATTTGCTTATCCCATTATGTCACTGCTTACTCTGGCTAAACACATGTTTATTATTCCCCAAGCCTTTTGAAATATCTCATTTTTAACAACGCGTACTTATTTTCCAGCATCATTTAATGGTAGTGTTTACTTTGCACATAAGCAGCGTTAATCTTATGCAGTCTTCCTGTCTCACACACTCTGTTTGGTGATATTTAATGGCTGTTTGAGGAAGAGATCTCGGGATAATTCTCATTTCATTGTGTGACATTAATGGCTGCACTCAGGAAAACACCAGCTGTGTATCGTCTGCCAACATTGCTGGATTTCATCCCAGACGTTGTTTCCTTGATGTGCAGCAGGGTTACGTTAAGTAATTTTCTGCTTATTTTGAAGTTCTGCTGCAACTTGTCTTGTCTGTGCTCCAACCAGGAAATTGTAATTTAGCACTTGCGCATCATGGGCTGAGCATCCCGTGACTTCATCCGTATGTCTGTTGAGATCGGACAGTCTTGGATGAGGATGCAAATCCAATAAAAACATGGATACGGATGTAAATCCAGCCGCTTGCTACTGAGCAATGTTCCACTAAAGTTTGCACAACTAAAGTTTGTGTGCATGGGTGATGACATCATTTGTGACCATATTGTGAATTGACATATGAATATGGCATGAAGAACACCCAGTGACGTAAAAGAAACGTTATGACGAGGTTAGTTGCCTGGGTGTCACGGTCTATTACAGGCATGTGTTCGTACACCCAGACTCAGAGGTAATACTATCTGAGAGCATGTGATTTGTGTTAATCCATGACATAGGCCAATCCGTGGCTTAAATTTTGCATTCTGTGGGCATTCCTTGGCGCAGAAGGTGGAGATAAAAAATATCGAGGACACCTCATTGAGTTGGCCTGAGGCATTATGTTTTTGGGTTGTCCGTAAGTCTGTCCGTCCGTCGATCCATCCGGGCTAAACCTCGTTTTTCTCGGCAACCACATGTCCGCTTGAGACAAAACATTGAGGGTAGGATCGACACTCATGTAAAATGTTCTTATGATGATTGTGATGTCATAGGTCACATAGTATGGTAGCCATCTTTGATTAAACTCAAATAATTTTAAAAATATTTATTGGAAACCACTTATTAGAAGAATTTGAAACTTAGCACATTGTTAAGTACTCCCAATGGGTAACAAAAGCATGATAATTATGACATCATCAGTGAAGTGGTGTAACAGCCATAAATGTTTTAATCGAATGCCTTATCCTAAAAATCTGAAATTGCATGCACATGATCTATGACCGATTTGCATTGAAATATTAAATTTATGACATGGGTAGGCAGCCATGTTGGATTGAAGGAAAATATTAAATAATTATTTCTCTGAAACCGCTTACCCTATTGGTGCAAAATTTACAAATGTCATCTAACACCATTGTTGCATATACATAGTTTGAAAATGATGACATCATATGTCACGTGGTTTGGCAGCCATCTTGGATAGAAAAACGAACCTTATCCGATCAACACGGAACTTCACAAACGTGATCGCCTAGCCATACATATGCAGAGTGTACCTTTTTGATGTCATATGTCACGTGGATTGACAGCCATAATAGCTTGAAACCCAATATTTAAAAAAAATCACTTCTCCAAAAACGCTACACCAATCGATATGAAACCTGTCCTGTGGTACAAATGTGATACTTCAAAACAGCTGAAGGGATTTAAACCAAACTTGTTTATTTTTAGGACAACGAGCGAGGGCATCTACCGATTGTTACGGGCGGGGACTACGCGGAGGCATATTAGCGACACACACGCATTGCTCTAGTGTTGACATGAAACGAAAAACGGGTTGGTTATGCATTCCCCACTCTGTGGTTCTCATTGTTTTTATGATTATTACATTTGTTTTGCTAGATTTAGAAATTATTAAACTACATAGGCATAAATCACAATATTAATTGCAAAAATAGTGGCCCATTCTCGAGTGATTATATACAATTATTAAAATTAGATCAAGTGATTTCCGATTGTTTTTCTTTTAAGTTTAAATCCATATGCATTACGGTAAGAGTTCTACATTTAGAAGGTAAAAAAAATAGTGGCCCATTCTCGAGTGATTATATACAATTATTAAAATTAGATCAAGTGATTTCCGATTGTTTTTCTTTTAAGTTTAAATCCATATGCATTACGGTAAGAGTTCTACATTTAGAAGGTAAAAAAATAGTGGCCCATTCTCGAGTGATTATGTACAATTATTAAAATTAGATCAAGTGATTTCCGATTGTTTTTCTTTTAAGTTTAAATCCATATGCATTACGGTAAGAGTTCTACATTTAGAAGGTAAAAAAATAGTGGCCCATTCTCGAGTGATTATGTACAATTATTAAAATTAGATCAAGTGATTTCCGATTGTTTTTCTTTTAAGTTTAAATCCATATGCATTACGGTAAGAGTTCTACATTTAGAAGGTAAAAAAATAGTGGCCCATTCTCGAGTGATTATGTACAATTATTAAAATTAGATCAAGTGATTTCCGATTGTTTTTCTTTTAAGTTTAAATCCATATGCATTACGGTAAGAGTTCTACATTTAGAAGGTAAAAAAATTGTGGTTGTCTTAAAATCCCTACGGAATACATTTTGCCTCGCATCTTTAGTTGAAAAACCGTGTAAAACTGTACTTTTCAGGTGTCAGAAACATTATTGACTTCAGTGAATATTATAACATGATGACGTCATGGAGAGCACGATACTTGCAAAATCCACCCCCTCCCTCCCAAAAAAGGTTGCCACTGATCCATCAAATTGTCCATTTCATCAAGATTAAAATTGATGAGCTTGATCAAAGCTCAGGTCAATTCTGATGGAAAGTGACGATTTTTCAGATGAAAATTTATGATTTTAGAAGTTTGACCTTGAGTTGACCTTTGACCTAAAAAAACTACTTGGTTTCCTAATTCCGTGAAGCACTATGCAAATGCTGTTAAATTTTCAAGTCAATCGGATAAAAATTGACGATGTTTCAGATGAAAATGGATGATTTTGAAAGTTTGACGTTGAATTGAAGTCTGACCTCAAAAATGGTTGATTTCCTTATTTACTGACTCAATGTCAGTTTGACCTTGAGTTGACCTTTGACCTCAAAATTAGTGGATTTCCTATTTTAGTGACTCGATATACAAATGCTGTGCAGTTTTCAAGTTGCTCGGATGAAAAATGGCAATTTTAGAAATCTCAGCTCCAGATCACCTCAGCTCGTGACCTTTGACCTCAAAATCAATAGGCTTCTCAATTGTGACGACCTCCACAACTTGGTGAAGTTTCATGACGATCTGTTTGGAATTGTGCCCCAGCTCCAACTGGGCCAATTGTTTGATTCATCGCTGTGATTAAAATCATGGGGAGATGAGCATGGTTACAAGGCTCGTTTGCTCAGCATAATCACAAGCTTTGACGTGAATTACAATCGTGCAAATTTAGATTCATTAAATAGAAAATAATTTAAAAAAAATTGATTCATTAAACTACATCCTACTGTGTTTGTTTACAATGGTAAGTCGCCAAAGGCAGTTGATAAAATTACAGTCACTTGAATAAACATTTTGTGGCCGAGCAACTGAATAAACTTCAGGACAGGAAAAATTAGGGGAATGAGCGAAAAAGAATCAATCAAGATGTGGATAACTGGCAAAAAGGCAGCAACTGCTCATGTTGGGAAAAAATCCGAAATATTATCACAGTTAAAACATTTTACTATAAACCATAAAGCACGTGTGTGTGTGTGTGTGTGTGTGTGTGTGTGTGTGTGTGTGTGTGTGTGTGTGTGTGTGTGTGTGTGTGTGCGTGTGTGCTATAAACCCACTGCCACTTCAGTCTCCTTGTAAGAATTACAAATCGATATCAATAATAAGACATTTCACACCCAATTATTTATTTGATAAACGAGATGCTTTTCCATTCCACATTGAAAGAAAACCTTTCTTAGAAAGCAACATTCATAAGAAGCTATTCTATGTTACGGTTCCAGGTGAAATAATTATGACCGTGAGAGCAACCGCACACAGCACACAACTTTTTTCTTTCTTTCTTGTATACTAAGTCGAGGCTCGTGTAAGAGCTAACACATATAACATATTATAAAGAGAGAGGGAGACAAGAGGGAGACAAGAGGGAGACAGAGAGAGACAGAGAGAGACAGAGAGAGAGAGAGAGAGTGTGTGTGTGTGTGTGTGTGTGTGTGTGTGTGTGTGTGTGTGTGTGTGTGTGTGTGTGTGCGCGCGCGCAAAGCACAACAACAGTAGAGAACAGGGACATCAGGAGATTTGTGGAAGGGCTGGGGCAGGGTACACAGGATAAATAAGATGGACACCACAAGGACTTTCAGGAAAGAAAATGGAATTTGAAGGAGGTGGATTTCGGGTGGATTAACGGGGGTAAAAACGACTAAGGTTTTGGATGGGGGAAGATAAGAGATTGTGGTGAACAGCTGTTTTGAAAACCTGGAGGGATGAGTGGGATTGAGGAGAATGTGGGAGTTTTTTTTCCAGAGGCGGGAGAAAAGAGGATTGAAAGAGTGAAGGGGAGCAGAGAGTCTTGATTTTGGCAGTTTCACCAGAAGAGGATTGCTGGTAGCTATTGTGCATCCTACAGGAATATTTAGGGGACAGAGCACAGACAGAGCTGGGGAGACTAAGCCGTAGAGGAGTCGGTAGAAGACAGAAAGTCCACCAACCTGCCTGCAGTGAGTGAGTGAAAGGCCCTCACAATCGGCTTCATCGCGGGAGATTCCAATGATTCTAAAAGCTTTAGTTTCTACAGCGTGAAGCCGAGCCAGGTGTGAGGCAGGAGCACCGGCCCAGAGGGGATAGCAGTGATCAATCAAGCTGCGGATGAAAGCCTTGTATGTGGTGAGGCGCTCAGGTGTGCCAAGGAAGGACCTCGCACGACGCAGGATGCCCAGTCGGCGACTGGCTTTGGAGGCCAGCTTGGAAATGCGGTTTTCCCAAGAAAGATCATGGCACATAGCAGGACCCAAAAGCTTGAGCGACAGAACTTCTTGGAGAGGATTGTTGAGAAAGTAGATGGGAGGGTTGTCCAGGTGGTCGTTTCAGAGAGACAAAGTGATAGTGTGAGATTTGTCAGAATTGAAAGACATGTGGATCTGTGAATGAGGTTGTGGATCTTCTGATGTAGGTAATCCACTGATATAGATCTATGACTGAGGCTGTGGATTTACTAATGTAGGTGATTTACTGATATGGATCTATGACCGAGTTTGTGGAGCTACTGATGTAGGTAATCTAGTGATGTGGATCGATGACTGAGATTGTAGATCTACTGATGTAGGTAATCTAGTGATGTGGATCGATGACTGAGATTGTAGATCTACTGATGTAGGTAATCTAGTGATGTGGATCTATGACTGAGATTGTAGATCTACTGATGTAGGTAATCTAGTGATGTGGATCGATGACTGAGATTGTAGATCTACTGATGTAGGTAATCTAGTGATGTGGATCGATGACTGAGATTGTAGATCTACTGATGTAGGTAATCTAGTGATGTGGATCGATGACTGAGATTGTAGATCTAATGATGTAGGTAATCTAGTGATGTGGATCTATGACTGAAGTTGTGGATCTACTGATGTGGATCTGTGACTGAGGTTGTGGATTTACTAATGTAGGTGATCTACTGATATGGATCTATGACTGAGGCTGTGGATTTACTAATGTAGGTGATCTACTGATATGGATCTATGACCGAGTTTGTGGATCTACTGATGTAGGTAATCTAGTGATGTGGATCGATGACTGAGATTGTAGATCTACTGATGTAGGTAATCTAGTGATGTGGATCTATGACTGAAGTTGTGGATCTACTGATGTGGATCTATGACTGAGGCTGTGGATTTACTAATGTAGGTGATCTACTGATATGGATCTATGACCGAGTTTGTGGATCTACTGATGTAGGTAATCTAGTGATATGGATCTATGACTGAAGTTGTGGATCTACTGATGTGGATCTGTGACTGAGGTTGTGGATCTACTGATGTGGATCTATGATTGAGGTTGTGGATCTACAGATGTGGATCTATGACCAAGGTTGTGAATCTACTGATGTGGATCTATGACTGAAGTTGTGGATTTACTGATGTGGATCTGTGACTGAAGTTGTGGATCTACTGATGTGGATCTATGATTGAGGTTGTGGATCTACTGATGTGGATCTATGACCGAGGTTGTGAATCTACTGATGTGGATATATGACTGAGGTTGTGGATTTACTGATGTGGATCTATGACTGAGGCTGTGGATTTACTGATGTGGATCTATGACTGAGGTTGTGGATTTACTGATGTGGATCTATGACTGAGGCTGTGGATTTACTAATGTAGGTGATCTACTGATATGGATCTGTGACTGAGGTTGTGGATTTACTGATGTGGATCTATGACTGAGGCTGTGGATTTACTAATGTCGGTGATCTACTGATGTGGATCTATGACTGAGGTTGTGGATTTACTGATGTGGATCTATGACTGAGGTTGTGGATTTACTGATGTGGATCTAAGACTGAGGATGTGGATTTACTAATGTAGATCTACTGATATGGATCTATGACCGAGTTTGTGGATCTACTGATGTAGGTAATCTAGTGATGTGGATCTATGACTGAGATTGTGGATCTACTGATGTAGGTAATCTCGTGATGCGTACAGTCACATAAAAAAGGAAGTACACCCCATGTAAAGTTTTGACTTTTTCAACATATTTCAACATACAGCTATTTGATCTTCATTTCAACAATATTGACAGATAAAGGTGATATAATATAACAAATATCATGAAACATTTACATTTTGTAGTCCATTGTATAATTTAAATAAACATAAATGCAAATTTCGCATGTGGAAAAAGTAAGTAAACCTCTACATTTATCACGACTTCAAATACCTAAAATTAGTATCAGGTGCACCAGCTCAGGTGCAAATGATGAGAACATCGTTATAGGATTTTGGAGGAACCTGTCTTATTTAAACCTCAGACATTTAGTTTGGTTTGCTCTTTGTTGTTGAAATGTGCGACGTCACCATGCTTAGATCAAAAGAGCACTCTGATGCCTTCAGAAAGAAGGTTATAGATGCCTACGAGTCTGTGAAGGGATTTAAAAATATCTCCAAACAATTTGAAATCAATCATTCGACTGTCCGGACGATCATCTACAAGTGGAGAAGATTCCAAACAACTGCCAACTTGTTCAGGTCAGGCCGCCCCAGCAAGTTCAGCCCGAGATCAGGCCGCACGATGCTGAAAGAAGTCTGTAAGAACCCCAGAATGTCATCAGTGGACCTACAGGTAGTTCTTGCCACTGTTGATGTCAAAGTGCACGAGTCTGCCATTAGAAAGAGGCTGCACAAATTTGATCTACATGGGAGGTGTGCCAGGAGGAACCCTTTGCTGTCCAGAAAGAACATCAGGGCAAGACTAAAGTTTGCCAATGAACACCCAGGCAAAGATCAGTACTTCTGGAACAATGTGCTCTGGACAGATGAGTCAAAGGTAAAGCTATTTGGCCACAGTACCAGAAGACATGTTTGGCGAAAACCAAAGACAGCATTTGACCACAAGAACCTGATACCAACTGTAAAGCTTGGTGGTGGAAATATTATGGTTTGGGGCAGCTTTGCTGCATCGGGGCCTGGGCAGCTCACCATCATAGAATCCACTATGAATTCTTCATTGTACCAGAGGGTGCTTGAGGGTAATGTGAGGCCATTTGTCAGAAAGTTGAAGCTCAACCGAAGGTGGACCTTGCAACATGACAGTGACCCTAAACATACCAGTAAATCCACCAAGCAATGGCTGAAAAGAAAGAAATGGAGGGTTCTGGAATGGCCAAGTCAAAGCCCGGATCTAAATCCCATCGAGATGTTGTGGGGGGATTTGAAACGAGCTGTGCATGGAAGAAACCCCTCAAACATCGCACAGCTGAAAGAATTCTGCATGGAGGAGTGGGCAAAAATTTCTCCCAGTCGATGTCAGAGACTGGTGGACAGTTATAAGAAAGGCCAACTTGAGGTTGTTTCTGCCAAAGGGGGCAATACCACCTATTCGAGCCAAGGGTGTACTTACTTTTTCCATTTGCGAAATTTGCATTTATGTTTATTTAAATTATACAATGGACTACAAAATGTAAATGTTTCATGATATTTGTTATATTATATCACCTTTATCTGTCAATATTGTTGAAATGAAGATCAAATAGCTGTATGTTGAAATATGTTGAAAAAGTCAAAACTTTACACGGGGTGTACTTATTTTTTCACGTGACTGTATCTATGACTGAGGTAGTAAATCTACTGATGTAGGTAATCTCATGATGTGTATCTATGACTGAGGTAGTAAATCTACTGATGAAGGTAATCTACTGATGTGGATTCGTGACCGAGGTTGTGGATCCGCCGTTTGGAGAGGTCCTGGGCTGAAGGGATCGAAACCTCGAGGAAGAACGGTGCCCAACTGATGATCCATGCAGTCGGGAAACGAGTCAATTGCTTACAGGTTAAGGTTCTTACTCTAGGTAAGGAAAATATGTTTTGAGGTTTGCAATTATAAATAAATTCGAATGTGGGATGTTGTGAAATTCACATCATTTACAGCAATCCTTTAAATTATATTCAACTTTAGGAACAACCGATTCTGTACAATTAATTAATTGTGTGTGTGTGATAGAATTGTGAGGAACAGAAATGGAAAAACGAGTTGCGTGCGTGCGTGCGTACGTGCATGGTGTTTTAGTGAGAGGAAGTATGTTCCTCAAGTGTACAATAAACATGATACCGACACTTTTTCATACCATCCAAAAAGGAAACGACTGCTTTGTACACTTTAAGCCACAACTATAAATATGAATCTTGGAATTCCTCCAAGTTAAAATACATTTCCAATCTTGAGCCTTTCGTAACGTATCACCAATAAAATAACATCCTGGGAAATGAGGAGTATGAAATGTTCCTTCGACGCGGAGTCTCTGCCACTGCCGTATCACCAACAACTGCCGTATCACCAAGCGAATGAGTGAGTGGCAAGTAAAGACTCTGTGCCCAAGCAGGAAAACTGGTTGACCTCTCTTCAACCCAAACAAGGCCAAGAGGCTTTGGGGGGCTATTTTTGGTTGCATCCAGAGCAGGCAGCAGTCTCGCTTTGGATTAAATCATCGAGACCAGGTCGGCTTTTGCGTGCTATTATCGAGGGAAATATGGATAAACTCAGGCAGAGTAAACAGGACATTCGCTTCATCACGTGAACCATTTAATGGTAAATGACAACAGACAAATGACAATGCATAAAACACAGAAAGAAAGACCACTATAAACAAAGAAATATAAACATGTGAATTAATGTCCACCAAAAAGAGACTGATGGAGAGGATATGACGAGATAGGTAAGCTGACTCAAGAACTTTCACCCAAAAACATTGTCTTTTGCAAAACAAAACAATTGGCTTCAAAAGTCATTTGGCAGTTATTGAGCTCTCTTAATTGGTTGTGCACAATAAGGGAGTAGAAACTTGATTGTGTTTTTTGCTGGCTGTGGTTTCTGAGACGATGTCATAACTGCGTAAATGCACACCTCACACTGTAACACCTGCTTCATGTACAGTGCCTTCAGAAAGTATTCACACCCCTTGACATTTTTCACATTTTGTTGTGTTACAGCCTGAATTGAAAGTGGATTAAAATGAAATGTTTTTGTCACTGATCTACATATAACACCCCATAATGTCAGTGTTTTTTTTTTTGGCAATTTAAATTTGAAAAGCTGAAATGTGTTCATTCAATAAGTATTCAACCCCTTTGCTAAGACACTTCAAATTGAGCTCAGGTACATCCAATTTCCTTTGATCATTCTTGAGATATCTCTACAACTTGAATGGAGTCCATCTGTGGCCAATTCAATTGAATGGACATTATTTATAAAGAAACACACCTTTCGATATAAAGTCCCACAAGTGACGGTGCATGTCAAAGCAGAAAATGCACCATGAAGTACAAAGAACTGTCCATAGAAATCTGAGATAGAATTGTGAGGAGGCATAGATCTGGGGAAGGGTATAAAAAAAGTATCGAGTGTTGAAAGTTCACAAGAGCACAATGAGCTCTATCATTAGAAAATGGAAAAATATTGAACTACACAGACTCTTCCTATAGCTAGCCGTCAGACCAAACTGAGCAACCGAGCAAGAAGGACCTTGGCTCAGGGATGTGACAAAGTACACAATGACTCCTCTGACAGACCGAGAGTTCCTTGGCTGAGATGGGACAACCTGCCAGAAGGACAACGGTCTGCAGGGCTTCACAAATCTAGGCTTTATGTGAGAGTGGCCAGACGGAAGTCACTCCTGAGAAAAAGGCACATGACAGAGCACCTGGAGTTTGCAAAAAGGCACATGAAAAGACATTCAGGGCATGAGACAAAATATTTTGTGGTCTGATGAGACGAAAATTGAAGTCTTTGGCCTGAATGCAAAGCACTACATCTGGCGAGCACAGATTACCACTCATTTAACACCATCCCTATCGTGACGCATGGTGGTGGCAGCATCATGCCATGGGGATGCTTTTCAGCGGCAGAGACTGGGAGACTTGAAAGGATAGAGGGAACAATGAATGGAGCCACAACAGGCAAATCCTTGAGGAGAACCTACTTCAGAGTGCAAAAGACCCGAGACTGTCAAAGATTTTCATTTCCAACAGGATAATGACTGCAAGCATACAATCAAAGCAACACTGGAATGGCTTCAGAACAAGAACGTGAAAGTCCTTGAGTGGCGCAGCCAAATCCCAGATTTGAATCCCATTGAGAATCTGTGGAAAGACCTGAAGATTACTGTTCACTGATGCTCAACATCCAACTTGATAGAGCATAAGCAAGTCTGCAAGGAAGAATGGGAGAAACATCCCAAATCCTGATGTGCAAAGCTGATACAGACATACGTACCCAAGAAGACTCAAAGCTGCAATCGCTGCCAAGGGTGCTTCTACGAAGTATAGACTCAGGGGGCTGAATACTTATGTAAATTAGATATTTCTGTATTTCATTTTTAATTACTTTGTAAAAATTTATATGAAAAAAATTCCACTTTGATATTAATGGGGTATCATGTGTAGATCAGTGACAAAAATCCTCAATTTAAACAATTTAAAATTCAGGCTGTAACACAACAAAGTGTGAAAATGGTCGAGGGGTGTGAATACTTTCTGAAGGCACTGTATATATAATTAAAATAAGATTGCTCATCCTTTGTCACCTCCGCCAGTGAAGGTGGACGGAGGTTATGTGTTCACCCCTGTTTGTCTGTTTGTTTTGTTAGAATATATGTTTGTCCGTCTGTGAGCTGGATATCTCAGATGGTTAGTGATTGATTTCGGACGAAATTTTTTGGATATGTTGGGTACGCGACAAGGACGAATTGATCAAATTTTGGTGAAGATCCGGATCTGGATTGGGATATTATAATTTTAAAGTGATTCTTCACCATTGAGTGATAGGGCCAAAAATGATGCACTCAAGGATGTACAATATGAAATTTCTAAAAGTTGTGGACTGATTTTGACACAACTTTGTGGATGAGATGGGGAGGCAACAAGAACAAGCCGATTAGATTTTGGTTAAGGTCCGGATGCAGATTCGGCCTTTCAGTGGGATACAAACCGTAAACTGTTCAGCGTGGAGGTAATGCGCTCCACCGAGTGCCGTTCTTGTCATCCGTGTCTGTTTGTCTGTCTGTATCTCTGTCTGTTAGCAGGATTTGGTTTTTTGAATACAGAATCTAGGCTCGTGTAAGAGCTAACACATTGAACATGAAAACATGCACAGAAACATAAAACATGCAATGAATGGAGCGGGAGACAAGAGGGGGAGAGAGGGAGCACACAAGCACAACAACAGTAGAGAACAGGGACGTCGGGAGATCTGTGGAAGAGAGAGAGAGATGGGGAGGAGGGAGGGTTACACGATATAAAGCAAATGAACACTACTAGGAATTTCACTACTAGGAATTTCAAGAAAGAATTTGGGGATTGAAAGAGGCGCATTTGGGGTGTTTTAACGGGGGTAGAATAGATCAAGGTTTTGGATGGGGGAAGATAAGAGATGGTGGTGAACAGCTGTTTTAAAGACCTGGAGGGAGGAGTGGGATTGAAGGGAGTGGCGGAGTTTATTCCAGAGGCGGGAGAAAAGAGGAATGAAGGAGTGAAGGTGAGCAGAGAGTCTTGATTTTGGCAGGTTAACCATAAGAGGGTTGCTGGCAGATCTTGTGCGACCTGTAGGAATATTTGGGGGACAGAGCCCAGAGAGAGCTGGAGGAGCAAGGCCGGAGAGGAGTCGGTAGAAGACAGAAAGACCACCAACCTGCCTGCGGTGAGTGAGAGCAAGGCCCTCACAATCAGCTTCATCGCGGGAGATTCCAATGATTCTGAATGCTTTGGTTTCAACCGCTTGAAGCCGAGCTAGGCCGAGATAGGATAGTCTCAAATTATGGACAGATTTGGACTAAACTTGGTGGACAGGTTGGGTGTGTGAAAGCGACGAATTTTTTAGATCCTGGTGAAGATCCTGATCCCAATACTAGAGTTTTAAAGTAATTCTTCACCATTGAATGAAAGGGTAATAAACGATATGCAGTCAACCCTTAAATATCGTGGGTTTAAATATTGTGGTTTTGAACAATCGCATCAACCTCTCGATGTACCGGTTTAGTTATTGCGTGAGGCTTAATTTTGACCAATCACGGTTTTTGAGCTGAGGTGTGATGGTTATCTCTTGCACCCCGAGGCCTTCCTTTCACACGTTAATAATGGAATTGTGCTGAAGTGTAAAATGATTGACAAAGTGATTCTTTTAATTTGATTTATTGGCTGGTTTATCTAACTGCAGATAGATTTATATATATATATAAATTAATTAAGGAAAACAATTTAAGAGATTAATAGGGGAGGAATGGTGGGGGTGAGTGGGCAAATTGAATGGCTTCGGAACTTTAATATGCTTCAACTCAGCAGGAGACTTCATTGACTCATTGTAAAGCGGATTTATATTTATTTGACGTTTATTACCCTCGCCTGAGGAGAGGTTATTGCATTTGAGTCCGTTTGTCTGTCTGTCTGTCTGTTTGTTTGTCCGCACAGAATAAATATGGTTTTCTCTGCAACCGTTGGTCCGATCGACAGGAAATTTTTACCATAGGTGCAACTCCACCTGTATAATTTTTTTATGATAATTATGACGTCACAGGTCACGTGGTTGGACCGCCATCTTGGAAAAACCGAAAAACTTAGCACCTCTATATCTCCGAAAGCGCTGAATAGAAAAAATTGAGACATGGTTCATTGTAAAGAACTCTCCATGTGGAATAAAATATGTTAATGATGATGTCATAGGTGCCTCCATTATGACGTCATAATTCGACAAGTACAAAACTTCATCCGATCAAGATGAAATTTCTTGAGCATAATCTAGGAATAAATTAGTTTAGAAAAATAAAATGATGACATCAGTCACGTGTTTCGGCCGCCATATTTGTTTCAACACAAAAGCCTTAAACACCACTGAAAATACATCCTGGCGAGGGTTTGCAATCTCCGATTGCTCTTTCTTGTTTCAATTGTGATGTTTTTATTTTGACTGCCACCTACATGCCTCTATATTTTCTTGAAGCGCAGGAATCTATCTCCCTTTCTTCCCATAGAAAATTGGTTTTAACTATCGCGGTTTTGAATATCGTATGATTTTTCAGAATGTAACCCCTGCGATGTTTAAGGGTTTACTGTATAATATGATATTTCAAAACGTGGAAAGTTTATGACAAAACTTCGTGGATGACTTTTGCGAAAGTGTCAATAACGAGCTGATTTGATTTTCATTCAGGTCCGGATGTAGTTCCGGCCTATCAGTGGGATATATACAACATGCAAGCTCTTCAGCCTGGCAGAGGTTTGCCCTCTACCGAGTGTCGTTCGAGTTCTAATGTTTGTTCTTTTCCCACGTTACTCTCTGTCCCCATCCCCTCCACCTTACAATAAAATCACTTGAAATACATGTTTAAACCCGGGTTACCATACGTCTGGTTTTTCCTGGACATGTTCTCCTTTTCGATCCTTAAATCTCCGTCCGGCCAGGCTTCTAAAACATTGAAAATGAAAAGATCTAAATAAAATATCGAAATGAAAACAAATAAAATAATTCCTTCATTAGTTCATCTAGCCTGGTGTTGGCTTAGTGGTTAGGGTGCCGGCTTGGGATCCTAGGATCATGGGTTCCGAATCCCGGTCGGTCGCTGAATTAGCACCAGGGGGGTTGACTCAGCCTGTCATCCTTCAGAGGTCGGCAAATTGAGTACCAGTTCACTGGTAATTCCCTGTGTGTCGCAAGAGGCGACTAACAGGGTTGGCGGCAGGAAGGGCATCCGGCCATAAAACATTGCTTCAAAAAGGGGACCACGGTGCCCAAAAAAGGCCAACCCCTGCTCTGTGGGGAAAAATGGCCTCTAAAGGTGGTCTCTCTCTCTCTCTCTTCATTAGTTCATCTCAAAGAGAAAAAAAACTAAATTCCAGCACGAATATATCACGATCTATTCTCCCACTCCTTGGAACATACCAAATTATTTTAATGTAAATATTTGCAGCTCAGAGGAACACCTTCCTCTCTCAGCTGCTCTACCATAACAAGGAGTTAGCATATTCTCATTCTCTAGAGTACATATGATACCTGCCTTTGGCTCACCATGCATGCAAAGTGTAAATTTAACCGCACACGTTGGTGTAAAGGTTAGAGCATCCGCACAAAGTCTGGGCGGCCAGTGGTTTGAAAATGACCCCAGCAGAGGCATACAAAAGACTTAAAAAGGAGTTTGTGTTGCTTCCCTGCTTGACGTTCAGAATTTAAAAAGGATACACCATGGACTAACAACCATCTGTCAGCAACCACTGTGCAGGGTATATGGGCCTAATAGCCTCCTCCTATGTTGCAGTTACTTGTAAGGTAACTCAAATTTATTTAATTTAAGCATGAATTTGTTCTTTAGGAGAGCAAGATGTAAAAGATTATTTTTTTGTCCAACTCTATAAAATTTATAATTTAGACTGCAACACATGTTTCTATTTTGTTCATGCTGAAAGTTAATAGTTTTTCACAATTTTAACAATTTTTTATCTTTCTTTTTCTCCCCCTCTCTATCCTTTCAGCTTCTCTTGTTGGCTTTGCATGGTCATCAAAGGATCGGGGTCCAGTTTTACATTTGACCACCAAAACAACTGCAGCTACCACTACAACTATCCCAGGAGCATACCCTGCACCACCCCAATTTCTGGCTGACGAAGCATCACCTAACCAATTAGATACCACATTTCTTATTGGCCTCGCTGCCTCTGACATCACAGCATCCAGCTTTGTACTCAGCTGGTTTGGTGCTTGGGACATGTTTGATTCCTTCTTGATCCGTTATGCCCCAGAGAATCAGGCGAAGGAGGATCAGATTAACGATGCTGATGGGGGTACAGGTGTGCTGGTAATTCCTGGTTCAGAGAATAGTGTGACGCTGTCTGATCTTCTGGAGGCAACAGAGTATGAAATCTCATTGACAGGGATGCGACATGGAAAGGCAGCCCGTACCCACAATCTTACTCTAAGTACAGGTACAACACACACACACACACACACACACACACACACACACACACACACACACACACACACACACACACACACACACACTGTTTTGGATGTTATGTTTTTTTTACAGACAAAGCATGGTTTCATCTTTTAGGGCATGTGCATTCACAAAACACTCGTTTATGGCTAAGTCAACAACCCTCGGCCCAATTTTCTCCTCAAAAACAGTAAACCCAGAACGTTACATCAACATAATCCATGAGTTTACTGGACATCTTACAGAAGATGAAATGAACCACGGAAGGTTTCAGCAAGATGATGCCGCAAGTCACGCTTCTCAATGCAACATGAACAATCTTAGGCTACTCTTTGGTGACCGCGCAGTGTCCAAGTCATTATGGCCACCTTAATCCCCAGATCTTACGTCGCCAGATATCTTTTTTTGAGGATATTTGAAGGATATAGTGTACGCTACAAATCCACGCATCTTGGTGAATTAAAAGCAAGAATCAGTGACACAATCAGCAATATTCCCCAATAAATGCTGCACTCCATGTCAGAGAGCATGTTGCTGATAAGGTTTCTCGAATCGACAAAAACGAAATTACTTGGATGTAACTGACTAAATAATTTGTAGTTGTATTTTTTTTAACTTATGGTAAGTGTGCGAACCAGCGACTCCAATATTATGCACCACCCGTGAAACTTTGTGCTTCCGCTCACAAAATGCATTGTCTGAACATTATTTACCTTTATGTATACTATACACCCGCTCGCTAAGGAAGCAGCAAAAAAGGGTCATTCCTCTTTGGGGTATGTAGATTACAGTCGATCTATGGTCAGATCTCAAGAACATTGGGTGTGTGTTCATTTACCAAGTTTCTTGTGGAGAGATCGCCAAGTGGTTTAAGCATTTGAGCAAGCACTCCATTCAAAACCGTTAAGTAACGGCTGGCTTGGCAAGCGCTAGCTAGCTGCTTGGTAAAGGAGCACAACCCGAGCTTCTCCCTTTCAGTTTCGTATCAAACAGTGGGAGCGAGTTTCAAAAGTTGGCTCAGAAAAATAATACGTAGCGGCAGAAAGGGCCATCTTATTAACCCAACATTTGTGGGTTATATAGAGTACAGTAGATCTTCGCTCAGTTTGTAAGTAAACCTTACTTCATGGATGTCAGAATTCCTCCAAATTTCTTCATTTAGTGTTATAAAGAGCATTAGTGGCTGTTTAAAAAGCTAAGCATACGTGTTTGTGCTTTATAATATTTTTACTTCCTGCAGAAGCCGTTGCTCCCACGGAAACGCCATTATAACTATAAGCTATTTATACACTTTATCACTGCAGGAAAAACGCCTTGGAGAAGTGGGACATTGTTAGTATCAATATTGTTTTGTAATAACATTAACAATATGCGATTATCATTAATTTTGTTTTTAAAAGCATCCTTGGAAATACGCCACAATAAATCTTCGTCTTTGGACAAACGCCACGACAAAGATAATTTATCATTGATATACACCTCAACACGCAACACCATTGATGGCAATGGCGGGGAAAACCCGTTCGGGGGGGGGGGAGAAAACCCCCTTGGGGATGGGGGGCAAATGAATGCGCTACAACCTCCATTATGTAACCCTTCGTCATCCTGTCAAGTTTGGTTGAGATTGGACAAGTCACGACGGAATGTATTGGCATCAAAAACTCATCAGACAGACAGACACACGAAATAGCGTATTTTAGTATGATGATAAGAATGTACCTTCATTGGGCAGTGCATATTAGACTTCTACTGCGAACTATGCAAAGAAAGCATGCATTACCTCATTTCCTCTGCATGAGTTGTAATCAAAATGTACCTTTGTTTCCTCAAACGATACTTTCATTTAATGATAGAGAATGCATTGTTCAATCTTCAAATGTACACCAGAGGCCAGTGCAGCCTATTCTAAGGCAAGAGGTGGGGCAAATTAAGACCCTGCGAGGGAGAGCCGCGTGACCAAAGATGACATGATTATGAGCACTTCCGTTAATTATCTTCAAAAAATGGGTGTTTAAATTTACGCAAACACCCAGTTTTCATTCCGTCACTCCATCAGACTTCCCTTAGTATGCATGCAAAGTTTTGGGATGATAGGTTTCATGGTTTTGGATTTATGGAGGAGACACACTGACACACATACACGGACATTATATATGTATAATAACTACATTATCACTTCCCTTTCATTTTAAGGCAGTTTGTGCCATAAATCCACTATCCCTTGAGGCACAATCTATTGTAAATGTCTCGACTCAAACTTCATAATGATGGCGTTGTGGTCTAAAAATATGCTGTAGTCAAAAATCTGCTGCTGTGGTTACCTGTTAAACTGCCTCTTTTCCTGTAACATATCATTTCTCATGTCTCATGATTAATCTATCCCTTATGTTACACCTCCCAGGCCTGCTGCCACCTCAGAACTTCACTGTGAGAAATGTGGGTGAAAACAACGTGACAGTGAGCTGGGAACAGACAGCAGCATCTGTGAAGTTATGGCATTTTCCTGCCAGTATGACTCACATATCACACACATTATAAAGTTTATCAAATAATATCAAGACACATTACACTGCTTGGCCCACTTGGTGTTCCCATCTGTGCACATAGTTAGGGGCTGTCCAACAATTTCTGACATTTCTACAGTCATACATTGGTAATTAATTACAGTACATCGTATGTAAGTCATAGTAAGAGTTGGGGTATGATTCGCCACCCACGTCGTTTTTTTTTTTTGGTATTTTTTTGTATACAAGATCGAGGCTCGTGAAGAGCGAACATTAATCACACAGAAAGACAAACCGACACATAAAACATAACATCGGGAGCGGTAGACAAGATGGAGAGAGAGGGGGAAGGACACAAACACAACATTTGAGAGCAGGGACCGAGAGACATGGAGACATCGAGAGATCTGTGGGAGGGAGAGGGCTTTGGGCGGGAGGCATGGGAAGGGGGGGTGGGAGAGGTATAAAACATATGGACACTGTCTGACTTTTTTGTATACATAATTGAGGCTTGTGGAAGAACTAGTACACTAAACGGATCAGGACATACCAGGACGCAGAAGGAACAGTAGAGACACAAGCAAAAGGAACAATAAAGAGGGAAGAAACACTAACGGCAGAGATGAAGTCCTGCATAGAGGGAGACTGGACCAAACAATGAGTGTGTGGAGGAAAGCGGGCAGGAGAGGATGCATAGTGTGGACATGATGGATACAGAAGGAAACTTCAAGGAGGAAAAACGGGAAATTTGGAAGTCGGAGAGCTTGGGGTGGGGTGAGGGTGGGCAAATTGACGAGGGTAAAAAAGATAATGGTCTTGGATTGGGGACAATCTGAGATGGTGGTGAACAGCTGTCTTGAGGACCTGGAGGGAAGAATGAGATGAAGTGAATGAAGAAGTTGGTTCCACAAGTGGGGAAAAAGATGAACGAATGAGTGGAGGTGAGCAATGATCCTGGATTTAGGTCGTTTCACCAGAAAGGGGTTGATGGTGGACTGTGTGTGCCCTGCAGAAACCTGAGGGGATGGACAAAGCACAGAAAGAGCAGAGCATGCGAGACCAGAAAGGAAGCAGTTGAAGACAGAGACCATCGACCTGTCTGCGATAGCAAAGTGATAGGCTCATGGACCCAGCTTCATCGTGGAAGATTCCAATAATCTTGAAGGCCTTGGTTTCCACAATGTCAAGCTAAGCAAGATGTGAGGCAGGGGAGGCCATCCAGAGGGGATTGCAGTACTCCATAAAGCTGCGAATAAATGCCTTGTATGCCAATATAAGTTTAGGAGTGCTAAGGAAGGGATTTGTATGATGGAGGATGCCCATTCTGGAGCTAGCTTTGCAGGCCAACTTTGAAATGTGGTTTGCACAATAAATATCATGGCTGTTAGTGAGACCCCGTTGTTTGAATGACTGAGCCTCCTCAAAATTTTTGTTAAGAAAGTAGATTGGGTTTGGGAGGGTCGTCAGATGTTCCTTTCAGAGAACAATTTCACATGATACCAGATTGTGGACTTTGAATGCTTTTTGAAAATGTCGGTTTTAAACTTGCAAATGACTGCAAAAAAAAAGATCAACTAGAACGGCACTCAGTAGAGAGCATACCTCCGCCTGGTTGGCCATATCTCCCAATGGTGAAGAATCACTTAAAAATTATACTAGCTCGATCCGGATCCAGATCTTCACCAAAATTGAGTCGATTCTTCCTTGTCACACATACAATCTGTCCGCCAAGTCTCGTCCAAATCCGTCCACAACTTTTTGAGATATCCTGCTATGGATCGTTTTTGGCCCGATCTCCCAATGGTGAAGAATCACTTAAAAATTATACTAGCCGGATCCGAATCCAGATCTTCACCAAAATTTAATCATTTCGTCCTTGTCACATACTCCACATCTCCGCCAAATTTCGTCCAAACCCATCCGCAACTTTTTGAGATATCTTGTTCACAGACGGACAAACAAACAGGGGTGAAAGCATAACCTTCAGGTGGGTGCGAATGCATGGAGGTGGGTGGAGGATGTAATGCCAGACAGAAATATATCAAGGAGATTGAAAGGGAAGGTTCTGATATCATGTGCAATACCGGCCTACCTTTACAGTCTGAAGATGGTGGCACTGAGAGACAACAACAGAGGCTGCAGGTTTGCGAGAACAACTGGGTCAGGAGGATTGCGGGATGAAGAGGGTGGATAGAAAGAGAATGGATGAACCGAGGGAGGAGATTGGTGTGCAGATGAGTTTGACAGGGAGATTGGTGAAATGGTGGCTGAGATGGGCTGGACACTTGGTGTGGATGGGGGGAGAGAGAATGGAAAAGAGAGCAGATAGGTTGCGGGAACAAGGCAGGAGGTAAAGAGGTAGGCCGCGGTTGGGATGGGAGAATTGTGTGAAGAGGGATATCTGTAAGGTGGGGGTGGTTAGAGGGTGGAGAGAGTTGGCTGAGAGGGGAGGGGAGGAGTATCATGGTTAAGGCTGCGATGAAGCTGATTCTGAGGGCCTTTCTTTCTCTCACTGCAGGCAGGTTGGTGGTCTTTCTGTCTTCGACCGACTCCTCTCCGGCCTTGCTCACCCTGCTCTGTCTGTGCTCTGTCCCCCAAATGTTCCTGCAAGACGCACAAGATCTGTCTGCAACCCTCTTCTGGTGAAACTGCCAAAATCAAGACTCTCTATTCACCTTCTTTCTTTCATTCCTCTTTACTCCCACCTCTGGAACAAACTCCCTCACTCTCTTCAATCCCTCTCCTCCCTCCAGGTCTTTAAAACAGTTGTTCACCACCATCTCTGATCTTCCCCCGTCCAAAACCTAGATATTTTCTACCCCCGTTAAAACACCCAAAACCCACCTCTTTAAATCCCCAACTTCTTTCCCGAAATTCCTGGTAGTGTTCATTTGCTTTATAGCGTGTACTCCCCCAGCCCTCCCTCTTCCACAGATCTACCGACTTACCTGTTCTCTTCTGTTGTTGTGCTTGTGTGCTTCCCTCTCCCTTCCCCTCTTGTCTCCCGCTCCCTTCGTTGTATGTGTCTGTGCATGTTTTCATGTTTAATGTGTTAGCTCTTACACAGCCTCGATTTTGTAAACAAAAAAGAAAAAAAGAAATGGCAGGGCAGAAGCTTGGTGCCATTTGGACCTCACTCCTTATAAAGGGAAGAGGGGGAGGAGAAGAAGAAGAAGAAGAAGAATTATATTTCCACATCATAATAATTACTCGGTAGAAATTTGAAAGTGCATTTTAAATCAATACAAGGTGTGTGAAGGCTGAATAAGAGGATGTAATGGCAATGTGGGATGCCTACTTGCCAGCTATTAGGAATTAAACCACATTCATGATTTCTCGCATACAGATGTATCATGGCCGGTTGTTGAATTATCTGTTACTGTAAATGTTGTGCCATCAAAAGCAAATAAATATAATATGCATTAATATTGTCCTAAATGTGTGTGAAACAGTGAAAGAGGTGCAATTGGATGAAGAAGAGAGTGGTGTGCTGCTTGTGGAGGGAGTCACAAAACACACCTTGCAGGGCCTACGTCCTGCGGAAACCTACAACATCAGTGCTGTGACTGTCCGTGGGGAAATCAAAAGCACCGTCTCCTCAGTCATCATTACCACAGGTCTGAAGGAAATCAAAATAGGTTTAACACTTTTACTTTAGAATCTTCACCAACTGTGTTCCTGAACCTTTCTCACTCCCGCTCCTGAAATATGAAAGTGTCCGTTGTGTTATAACGTATCACCAGTTGACAGATGCTTGTGGAATGCTAAATTTCCATTGGCTCTTGCTTGAAAAGAATATGCAAGACTGCCATGGCAGTTCCATTCCAAGCATATGCTGCACTTGGCCGCAAGTTGTTGTTGTATAGCACCAGACAGTTCTCTCGATTAAGCCCACGACACGGAGACAGCCGATCAATCTCGCAGGAGTGACTCAGAGATCCCACACATCCAGGATGGTGTACCCCACCTTCACAAAGTCAGGGCCACAACAGAGTTAGAGAAAGGGAGAGAGAGAGAGGGGGAGAGGGAGAGAGGGGGAGAGGGAGAGAGGGGGAGAGGGAGAGAGACAGAGGTGGAGAGAGAAAGGGAGAGAGAGAGAGGGGGAGAGAGAGGGGGACAGAGAGGGAGAGGGAGAGAGAGAGAGAGAGAGGGGGGGAGGGAGAGAGAGAGGGAGAGAGAGAGGGAGAGAGAGAGGGAGAGAGAGAGGGAGAGAGAGGGAGAGAGAAAGGGAGAGAGAGAGAGACGGACAGAGAGGGAGAGAGAGGGGGACAGAGAGGGAGAGAGAGGGAGAGAGAGAGAGAGAGAGAGAGAGACTTTTGAAGCTCTTTTATTTTAAAGGTGAGAAAACCACACAAGTCATGCAAATAATAATAAAATCATTGCAATTCCAAACATGTGCAGCCGAACAACAATAAAAACACTAAAATAAAAAATTTAACAAACCATTGTCAAGTTTACAAAACCCACCCTCTACACACCATTTTTCCACAAAGGTTTGTAAATCATCTTTCATTTGGCAAAAAGAGAATTCCAAGCGTAACCTTGCATGACCAGAGCCTTAAACACAATTACCACATCACATACAATATCAGCATTTGCCAGGAGCTTTGCTTTTCTTGTCTTGTAGATTGCTAATTTTCCAATAGAAATTAAGAAATTAGCAAGAGCAGTCTCAGAGCGTTTTTTGTAACTAAGTGGTATTCCAAAAATAAAAACCAGTGTAGAAAAGGAAAAGTTCGTACGATTAAAAAAAGTTGATAAAAAACCAAAGAAGGGAGAGAGTCTTGCACAATCTACGTAAGCATGGAAAAGGTCTTCAGAAATCATACAAAAAGGGCATTCCACTGCATTATCCTCATTAAAACGATGTAATAAAACATTGGAGGGCAACACCATATGGGCGAGTCTCCAAGCAATATCACCAGTCCTTTTAACAATCGGTGAAACATACATTGCAGACCATTGCGGATGGGAGGGAGACCCAGAAGGCAGTTTCTCTTTCCATCGAGCCCTAAAAGAAACCGGCTGTAACGAGGGAAACCGGACTGAAATACACAAACGATACAGTCTCTTTTTATCCTTGCTGGAAAGTGGCGATGAGGATAACAAGATAGATGTTGTGGCGCTATCAGCCGGCAGGCTAGAGCTAGCATAGATCTGTGGTGGTGTATGGTGGTCACCAATGTTGGTGGTTGAGCTCAGGCCCAAGTGTCTAAAAACACACAGGATTTCCTGTAGGACCTTGGCGACGCTCCTCAAAGATCTGATACCAGTTCTTACTTGAAGATGTCCTGCGGAGAACCAACTGTTCCTGTTACAGTCACGAAGGTCCCGAGTCGTTTTCACACCAGCACTCAAAAAACGTTGCACAAAAGCACGTGAGTGAGGAATAGCAGGAAAGAGGGCATTGTAGAAAAGGGGTTCCCGGAGGAACCTTTCACTGTTGTATGTCCCCATTTGCCGAGTTACTGAAATGGACCGCCAGACGTTCAAGACATCTTGGTAAAAGTCAGGGAGCAGCGAAGCATCGACATGTTGCAGCTCCATGAAAAAGAGTTCACAATTGTAGCCTAGCATGCCGGCTTGTTTTAATATACAGTTTGCAGTAGATTTACAGGGCAAGGCCTCCAGAAATATAAAACGACGAGCTGTAGAGACTCGGAAGGCCATCACCCGACAAAGAATGTCCACAAGCCCATGACCCCCTTCTGCCAGTGGAAGGCAAATAGTCTCTGGCTTTAGCCAGTGTTTGCCATCCCAAAATAAGTCAAGTAAACATTTTTGGATTGACGACACCAACGTTGCAGGTGGCTGCAAGACAATCATTTTATGCCATAAGAGAGGGGCCACCAGGTTGTTAATGACCAGGGTACGACCTCGGAAAGACAAGGTCGACAAAATTCCTCTCCATCTGTTTTAATTTATTGCTAATTTTGTGGAGCAAACCATCCCAATTCCTTTTGACAAAACCAGGGATTCCAAGATAAACACCGAGGTATTTCGCACCTTCTTTTCCCCATGTCAAATTCATAGGGAGAATTGGAAGGGCAGAAGGTGGCGTACCACCGACCCAAACTGCTTTGCATTTCGACCAATTAATTTGCGTTGTACATGCTTGAGAGTAAACCCGTAGGCACTCAAATAGCAGAGCAATGTCATTACTGCTGCGAACAGCAACACATACATCATCAGCATAGGCCGAAATGATAACGGGATTTTCTGATGGAGTCACTGAAAATCCCATAAGAGAAAATAGTAAACGAATCAAAAGGGGCTCAATGCAAAGAGAGTACAAGATTCCAGATAAGGGACAACCTTGCTGAATTCCCCTCCCAATCCGCAAAGGTGAACAGAGACCATTATTGATTTTGATCAAGCTAAAAATATGATTATACAATAAGGATACATACGAAATAAAAGATGCCCCAAAACCAAATTGCTTTAAAATGTGAAACAAATATTCATGATTAACAGAGTCAAAAGCCTTTTCTTGGTCAATAAAAAAGAGACCGGTATGGTGTTGTTGAAATGCACACACATCCCACAGGTCTCACACCAAAAATATGTTATCGTGCATAGATCTGTGCATAACACAGTACGATTGATCCTGATGTATAACTGTGCTTAAAACAGTCTTTACACGGTTAGCTAGCACTTTGGCAAAAATCTTGTAATCTGTGCAGAGAAGAGAAATTGGGCGCCAGTTCTGTATCAATTGCAGGTCGTTTTTCTTAAGGATAAGGCAAACAACTGCACGTCGACAACTAAGGGGTAACAATCCCTCACGCAGGCTGTATAAAAACACTGAGTGCAAAGCAGGACCAAGCATGTCCCAAAAGGTTTTCTAAAATTCAGCTGGTAACCCATCAAAACCAGGAGCCTTATGATCAGCAAGGCCATCTAGCGCAGTTTTAAGTTCACCGAGAGTAATGTTCTCATCCAAGACATGCCGCTGATGCTCATCTATCTGCGGTAAATTGGTCGTAATATTCTGCATTGCAGGCACATCATTAGGCTTAAAGGAAAACACACTCTCAAAATAAGACCGAACAAAATGAACAATCTCCGTATTATCACTAAGAATATGCCCATCACTAGCCCGAAGACTAAGCATTTGCTGGCTCGCCTTCATCGTCTTCTCAAACTTAAAGAAATCTTTACAACATGTGTCTGAGGACAGTAAACCATTCACTCTCAGCCTGACTAAGGCACCAATACCATTTTCTTGAATTAATTCCTTAAGCAGAGTTAGTTTTTCAAAGAGGAGTTGACACCGTCTTTCATCACTGAGGACCTCAGCACCTTCCTGCAATCGTAGAATTTCTTGTTTCAAGGCATCAATACATAATTGTTTACTTTGAGAGCAATTGGTTTTGTATTGCTGACAGAAAACACGGATCTGCGCTTTAGCATAGTCCCACCACTGACAGAGATTTAGGAAACGATGTTGGAAATACACAACCTTGTCCCAAAAAACCACAAAGGATGATTTAAAGAAAGGATCGCTCAGAAGTGAGGTGTTAGAGGACCAATACAGGGTGCGGCGTTTGAAACGAGGAAAAGAAAAGCACAGTTTTACCAAAGAATGGTCAGAGAAGCCTGAAGGGACAATAGCCGTATATGTCACAAGATTGACAGCAGAGTTAGGAATATAAAATTTATCAAGACGAGCAAGTGAAAGATGATTTAGTAAAACCCGACACCAGCTAAATTGCTGCAGGTTTGGGTGTTGTTGCCGCCATACATCGTTGAGGTCATGCCGCGAAATTATACTGGAAAGAGGCCTACTTGAAGCTGGACGTGGCTCTGCACTGTTCCTATCTAAAGTTGGGTTTAAAGTACAGTTAAAGTCACCCCCTAAGCACAACAACGTATCAGAAGAGAGGTGTCTCAGGAAATTAAAGGACTGATTAAAAAAAGTTCCTCTATCTGTACTATCGCTTGGAGCATAGACGTTAACAAACATAAATCGTTGCTGATTGTATTCAAGCTCTACAGAGACTAGATAGCCTGGTACGATTTCCTTAGAGATGGGGGGGGGGGGGGGGGGAGACAGACAAACGTGAACTGACAAAAAAAGCAATACCCACATTCACAGAGTCTGTATTACTAAAAAACCAAGTGCCAATCAGCTGTTGCTGCCAATCAGCCATGCAGTCTGCAGTGGCACGAGTTTCTTGCAATAAAAGTACATCTGTAGCGACCCATGGGTCCCCCAAGCAAGACCAGCATCAGAATCTCCTTGCTTCAGCCGGTGACGTCACCGGCGGGGAACCACGGCGCCAGAGTGGCTGGTCACGTGACCACCAAAGCGTGCCGCGCGTGCGGGTATAATCGGCTACACCTGTTGATCACGTGACCACCGAAGGCGAGGCATGGCTTTCGGTTTCGGTTTCGGTTTCTGGTTGTGCTTTATAAGGCAGCCCGATAAACGGGCTTTTCAGTGTTCCCGAGTTGGTTTTACGAATAAATATCTTCTCGGATGAGTTTGTGTCTTGCCCGTCATTTTGTCCATCTCATGCTGGAGCCCGGGCTCCTTCACTGGTGACCCCGAATTTGCAACACGCGATGGACACCGCAGTGTCCCTCAAGCTGCCCACCTTCTAGGAAGCACATGCCGCCGTCTGGTTCGCGCAGGCGGACTCCCAGTTCACCCTGTGTGGCATCACGGAAGACGCCACCCACTACCATTACGTGGTCGCCGCGCTCGGCTCCGCGACCGCCGCCCGCTGCCTGAGCTTCCTCCAGAACCCGCCCGCTGACGGCAAGTACGACGCCATCAAGGCACTTCTGCTGGGCGCGTTCGCCCTTTCCCCGGCTGAGCGCGCACGACGCCTGCTCGACCTACCTGAGCTCGGCGATACGCGCCCGTCCGAGAACATGGACTACATGCTCGCGTTGCTCGGCGAGCACCCCTCGGATTTCATGTTTCAGGAGCTCTTTCTTCGCCAGCTCCCGGCCCCGGTACGGGTCGCCCTGGCAGGTACGACCATCGTAAACCCCCGCGACCTCGCCAAGGAGGTCGACAAGATCGCTTCGGCAAGCCAGCTCGCCGGAGCGGCGAGCCAGCTCGTCGGGGTGGCGGCCGGGAGCCTTCCCACCTGGCGCCCGCGACGCAGTTTCCTTCCCGGAGACCGCCGGGCCGGCACGACTGGCAGCGGCGACTTCGCGTCGCCCGGTCCCGACGCGTCGACCGGAGCCCCCGCCGGACCCGGCCTGGTGCTATTTCCACGCCAGGTTCGGGCAGCAGGCCCGATCATGCCGACCCCCGTGCATGTTCGGCAAGTCGGGAAACGGGCGAGCCGGCGTTCCCTCCCAGCAATGAACGCCGGCCATTCCGGAAACCTGCTGTTCATCGCGGACCGAGCGTCGGGGCGGCACTTCCTCTGCGACACCGGCGCCCAGCTGAGCGTCATTCCCGCTTCGGCGGAGGACAGGCGGGCCGCCGTCTGCGGCCCCCCATCCCATTGGTCGCGGCCAACGGCTCCGCCATCCGCACCTTCGGCCCACGCACCGTCGCCCTCCGCTTCGGCAGCCAGCTCTTTCACTGGGAGTTCGTGACGGCGGACGTCCCCATGGCTTTGCTCGGGGCCGATTTCTTGTGCGCCCACGGGCTGCTGGTAGACGTGAAACGCCGGGGTCTCGTCAACGCCGAGACTTTCAGCTCCCTGGCATGCGCCTTGAGCCGGGCCACACCCACCGAGTTTTCCTGCGCCCTCCCATTGGCGGACGACTTCGCACGTCTCCTCGCGGAGTTCCCGGCCCTCACGTGGCCAACGTTTTCGGCCATCGCGGTGCGGCACGGCATCGAGCATCACATCCCCACTACGGGCCCGCCGGTGTATGCCCGGGCTCGCCGTCTCGACCCCGCCAAACTCGCCGTCGCCAAGGCCGAGTTCACGGCGCTGGAGCGCCTCGGCATCGTGCGGCGCTCCGGCAGCGCCTGGGCCTCGCCGTTGCACATCGTCCCGAAGCCGGGGGGCGGATGGCGGCCATGCGGCGACTACCGCTGCCTCAACGACGCCACTACCCCCGACAGGTACCCCATCCCGCACATCCAGGATTTTTCCACCCGGTTGGCGGGGCGGACCATTTTTTCTAAAGTGGACCTGATTCGGGGGTACCACCAGGTGCCCGTCCGCCCGGCTGACATCCCGAAGATGGCCGTGATCACACCTTTCGGCCTCTTCGAGTTCCTCCGGATGCCCTTTGGCCTCAGAAATGCGGCGCAGGCGTTCCAGCACCTGATGGATGGCGTGCTGCGCGACCTGCCGTTCCTCTTCACCTACCTGGACGACATCCTCGTCGCCAGCACGTCCAGAGCTGAGCACCTTCTCCACCTCCGGACGCTGTTCGGCCGCCTCAGCGAGCACGGCTTGATTGTCAACCCGGCCAAATGTCACTTTGGTACGGCGACGATCGACTTTTTGGGCCACCGCATCACCCGGAATGGCGCTGTGCCGCTGCCGGCCAAAGTCGAGGCCAACGCCGCTTTCCCGCGCCCCCGCTCCGTCAAGGCGCTGCAGGAGTTCCTCGGGATGGTGAACTTCTATCACCGCTTCGTGCCCGAGCGGCGCAACTCATGCGGCCCTTGTACGCCACCTTCCGCGACCAGCCGGCGAAGCATGACGTCGTCTGGTCCACGGACATGGACGCGGCTTTTGCCGGCGCGAAACGGGCCCTCGCCAACGCCACACTGCTGGCCCACCCGGTACCCCATGCCCCCATCGCCCTCACCACGGACGCCTCCGACTACGCCGTGGGCGCGGTCCATGAGCAATGGGTGAACGGGGCCTGGCAGCCGCTCAAGTTCTTCAGCCGGCAACTCCTGCCCAACGAGCTGAAGTACAGCACGTTCGACCGCGAGCTCCTCGGGCTGTACCTGGCCGTCCGCCATTTTCGCCACCTCCTGGAGGGCCGCCCATTCACGGCCTTTGTCGACCACAAACCATTGATTTTCGCAATGGCCAAGGTCACGGAGCCGTGGTCGGCCCGCCAGCAGCGCCACCTCTCCGCCGTGTCGGAATACACCTCGGACATCCGGCACGGTGCCGGGAAAGACAACACCGTGGCCGACTGCCTTTCTCGGGCCGGCTGCCTTTTCCCTCCTGGCTAATTGCACAGTTTGGGACCTACGCAGCTGACTGCGCCCACCATTAATTTTCAAACTTGCTATGTTCATAAAAACATAGGCAGCAACACAGCCATTACAGGTATAATTATTTCCTTGCTGTGACAAGGTACCTCTTCAGTCTTTTCAGTGATTGATCAGAAATATGAAGGGCCGCAGATTGTTGTACAACTTCCTGAGCCCCACTAATGAAGGCGTGAGTGTCAACGAAGAAATCGCAAATTTTCACGTGCTTTTTATGGTAATTTTTTTGTAGGAAATCCACGATTTCAGCAGGAGGGACAGAGTCTCCAAAGACATGCTCCGATGAGAAGTCGGCCTCACCATCACTCAGTGAGGCAACGGAAGAACCCCCATCAGAGTCACAATCGTTGTATTGAGAGTCCATTGCCGAAGCAACGGGCTCATCAACGCGACAATCTGAGACTTCAACACTATCACCCTGCTGACCATGAGCTTGACAAGGCTCAGCTGCCTCAATGGAGGATTCCATCACAGACGGATCACTAGTTCCTACACACTCACCACTCCCCACAGAGGGAGGGGTGGTACAATCAACACAAGCTTCAGCAAGGGACACACATGGGGGCTCAACCTCACCTGGAGGTTTACCCTCAGAACACTGGAGAGACTCAGGTGCTGTCTGGCCAACACATACATTTTCAGCATTTATCACATTACGCTCAGAATATTCTGAAGGCAGAGGAGGCTGAGAGATTACCTCAACTGGAGGCAACTGCTGAGGAGGAGGTTGCGCTCCACCATTACCTTCACTAACCACTTGAGCGAAGGTTGGAGGACCGGCCAAGATCTTATTTTCAGGCTCGTTGAGATCGCTAGAAGGTGGGAGGGTTCTTTTTCTGGTTCTCTGTTTGTCTACAATGGGGTTTGCATCAGCACCATCCATATTGTTTACATCATCGACAACGATCTCAGTAGAGCCCTGCTGTTCATCACCATTCATGCTAGTGACTCTATCTGTGGACTTTTTTGGGCACGAGTCCTTTAAATGACCATATTGACCACACTCAAAACAGACTAGAGACTCTGTGGAGACAAAGACCCGATAAGTGTGACCTTCGACCTTGAAGGGCAATACCGCATTTGAAGAGGTTACACCACGCGGTAAAATCATATAAACAAAACGACGAAAGGACATGACGTGTTTTAAACGGTTATTTTTCCTTCGTACAGGAACCATAGTAACTGAAGAGACGACAGAACCAAGTTTGTTTAGTTCAGTAACCAGGTCTTTGTTCTTAAGGAACGGAGGAGCGTTAGAGAGAGAAACACGAACTGCCGGCGTGTCGAGTGGACATACCTGAACAAACACGTCGGGAGCAAAGAAAAGCCCGTGCTCGACTATTTGACCAACCATGGGCACTGTGAAAACAAAGATTACCATGCGTTTATTCATGCGAGGATCCGCTTTTACATTATCCAAACCGATTATATCTCTCTGACGGCAAGGATAATGGCCTCGGCATCGATTCCCAAAGGAGGTGAACAAACTAACCCGTGTTTCCGGGTTAGCGCTTCAAGAGACGTGTAACGAGAGCTATCCGCCATCGTTTACACGTTTAAACAAAGGATAAATGTATAAAGGGTTAATGAAGCCAAAAGGCTCCAGTAAACAAACGAAAAATAAAAATATTTACGAAAAAAGAAACGGAAAAAGTTATTATTATTTGTAACACGAAGCGAAAAAAACCGAAGAGGGGACCGTCCTAAGAGGGACCCCTTACCGGTCTCACCACGTGTGCTCTCTCACTCTCAAGAGGGGGGAAGGGATGATAACGTGGAAGGAGGATACACAAAAGACGGCACAAAGGTGAGAAGAGGTAAGGGGAGGGTAAAGATACAAACCATGAGCATGGAGCGACAATGCCAAAACACGAGCAGAGGCCATGAAACTGCACCCAACGCACCAACAGCCAGCAGTTGGCGACAGAGAGAGAGGGGGAGAGTGGGCGAGAGAGAGAGGAGGAGAGAGAGGAGAGAGACGCAGAGAGACGCAGAGAGACGCAGAGAGAGAGAGAGAGAGAGAGAGAGGGAGAGAGAGAGAGAGAGAGAGAGAGAGAGAGAGAGACAGAGACAGAGACAGAGACAGAGAAAGAGAGAGACAAGAGGGTAATGGCCAGTCCACAGCAACCGACCGGCTCTCTGATTGTGACCACGCTGCCCTGACAAATCCGGGCAGCAGGGAAGAATGGGGAAGATTTAGCCCTCGACTTGAATTTGGTGGTACAATCCCCATGAAGAGGCATCCCCGATAGTTGTTGTGGCTGCAAGCTGTATCATTTTGTGCCGTTATGTTGCTGATGCTCATTCACCTGTAGGTCAGGACAGGAATTTTGAATTTGGCCAGGGTGAACTGGCAATACCTCATGTACTCTTCAGTGAAAGGCATTGCATGTGGAATATTCAATGCCTACCAGCAGTCGAGGCTAGGAAATGAGTCCCCAACTTAATGTCCATCTGAGGACTTGCCCTTACCCTCTTGACAAATACATCGCCTCGCCCTACAACACCTAGCCCGTGAAGCACAACTCTGATAGTTTAGAGTCTGTTTGATAATAATCAAACCCAGACTAGACAGGTCAAAGGCCAAGGGTGTACTAAATCTATGCCATCCTGTTTGACTGCCATGTTAGTGAGGCTATTGAGAAACAAAGCAGGCACAGCTCTTCAATGTACGTCTTATTCCCACTTGGCTTGAGAGTGGGGAGAAAAATCGCAAACGCCATTGCATATACATAGCACAGTCTCCAATTGTTCAACCTTATATAATCTGCATTCTTTCATGGGATCACCCAATAGCAAGACCTTCATCTTTCGTGTGCAGCACAAGGTAGCAGGAAGCGCATATTTGGCTGAGGGCGCAGCTGTGCCACTGATGTTGATGGAATGCCACTCTGTAGCTTAGGGAAGGAATTTTTAATTTGTTCAGGGTGTTGGAGATCATTTGCTTGCTCTTCGTGAAGGACACCATGGGATTTTTAACCCCCACCAACGAATAAAGGCAGACGCGACGCCAGTTTAACGTCCATCTGTGGGACGGGCAGGCACATTGATGAATAGCTCTACCTGTGAAACGTATATAGCTGACAATTTATAGCTGAACCGAGGTTCAAACCCAGGGTAGACAGTTTAGAGGCAGGTATGCATACCTCTTGGCCATCCTGTCAAACGCAATGGCAAGATGAATAGCCCGTAATGCTTTTCATAAGTGTTAACTGGGAGGGTGGGTAAGGGGCATCCAGGGACAAATTTTATTATCTTTTTTAATGCAAATTCTAGGCTCATGGTAGCGTGTTTTTACCAGGGTTTAAAAGGAGGCAATGTACATAAATTGGGGGCAGTGGGCCAGAAGTGGACCCAGTCCGCAAGGGAATGAATGAACATAAAAAGAGGACAGAGAGGAGGGGAGGAAACAATAACCCGAAAGTAACTTATACCACTCTGGTGTTCCATGCTGGAGTTACAGGGTGTTCCAAAAATACCTGGACAACTTTAGTTGTTAATATATTTAGAACAACCAATGATACAATGATACCCTTTGGTTTATATGATACAGAAACTGAAAGGTTTGTGCACATCATCAATACACTTCAATGTGAGCTCTGTTTGTCGCGCGCAGGACATTAAGGCGGCACATAACTTTTCCATGTTCGGCTCATCATGTTTGCGTGCACCAGTGCGCATACAGCTGTGATCCGAGAACGAAGATCCTGCAGATTCGCCACATTGGTGTGATAGACAACATCTTGGATAAACTCCCACAGAAAAAAATCAAGGGGGTTATGTTTGGTGATTGTGGGGACCATGAGGTTTGGTCAGTGTGAGCCAATCCAGCGACCTGGAAATTTTTCATTCAGGACGGCTCAAACGACTAAGGCCCAATGAGGGGGTGGGGGGGGGGGGGGCACTGTCCTGTTAAAAAGTGATATCAGGTTGCAGATCTTCAATCTGTGGGAAGGCAAATACTTCCAACATGTTCATGTAAATTTGTGAGGTCACTGTATCCTCCTCAAAGAAAAGTGGATCCACCAAGCGGTCACGTCATGGAGAATGCCACACCACATATTGACATTTGGGCTGTCGCATATGTGTTCAATAACCACGTGGGGGTTTTCAGAGCCCCAGATTCTTACATTGTGCCGGTTGGCCTTCCCCAATACATGGAAGCAAGCTTCGTCTGTGAACACGACCTTTTCCGGTCATCTTTGTCATCCTCTGTGCGACTGAGCATTTCCAAGGCAAACGCCTTCCATTTGGGTCCATCATTTGGCTTGAGTTCCTGCAGAATCTGCACCTTATCAGCATAAAGCTTCAGTCTTTTATGCAAAATCCTGTGTACCGTGGTGGTTGGTAGTCCCAGTTCTCTGGATGAGCGTCGGATTGATTTTCTGGAACTTTGTTGAAATGATTTATGCACTTGTTCAATGTCTGCTGCACTTGTGCTTGGTCACTGGTACTTTTCTTCTTTTTCTGACAACTTCCAGTCTACTTATACCTCTTGTACCACTCTCTGATGCCAGTCTGTGATGGCGGATTCCTTTCATACCTTGTACGGAAATTACCTGAACTTACGTGTCGGATCTCATCTTCATGAACCATTCGACAGCTAAGCTTTCTCTTGTGGAATCGCCATTTTCTTTTACATTAAAACACCAAACCTGAAAATAAAGCAAACTTTGTGCTTCTGTATTATATAAACAAAGCGTATCGTTGTATCATTTGTGGTTCCAAATATATTAACAAGCAAAAGTGTCCAGGTCTTTTTGGAACACCCTGTATTGCAGAACAAGTTTGTTCAATGTGTGCTGTAGCTTTGTTTTGTTTTTTGTTTTTTTCTTTCCTATTCAGTGGGGCCCTCTCAAGAAATAGCACAAACACAATTCCAACTACAGTATTCTGTTTTATGGGCTTTTTCCATCCTTTTGAAAGTGCAGGCTCGGTGTTAACATGACCTTATAGTAACCCAAGATGTTAAGCATGGCTGCTCCAAGCCAACTGTTTTGTGTAACTGTAGGTATTCAAAATCATTTGCACTCCTCTATTCATATCATAGTTTTAGCAAAGAAAGTGTTCTTAGACTTTATGTGCGTTTTGAAGGATCAGCTCCAGCGTGTTGCATGCATTGTTCCAGAAGTTATCAAGTGGTTTTTGGATTGAAAAAACGAGAGTTGGAGGGTTCTTTAAAAATCTTAGTGTGGGAAACGCAAATATTTTTTTTCCCTGAATGTGTTCCATTTATTCATAATTTCCTTCAGGTCAACAAGGTATGAGGGTCATCCCGAAAGTTATGTCACCCCACCTACATAAAAAGTACCATTGGCGACATATATTCAAGCTCATTATTTAATTTTGGCGAACAAGTGGAAGAGACGTAGACTTAAAAAAACAATGAATGTTGTGGGTTAGACAAAACGTTCTGTTCCCTCAGGACTCTAGTAGATCACGGAAATTGTTTTCCATGCGTGTGGCATTGTTCATCATTCTCATGGAGGAATATGACATCGTTCGGACTTGGCACAATACAAGTGACATAAGATCACACAAAACTCCATGGTTATGGTCTACATTCACTGTTATACACTGTGATGAGGACACAACATCCTGCTGCAGCAAGCTTGGCAAAGTTTATCCAGCAGGATAATGTATCGAGTTAGCGACCATGACAACCTGCCAGACTTATTCCTCAGTACAGTGATATCATGATGATGTAACCATTTTCTCGTGTGACATCAGTTTTGCTGCACTTTTGACCGATTCTGCCAAAAGTATTCCACTCTTGAATTTTTTTTTTTTTTTTTTTTGTATGCAACATCGAGGCTCGTGAAAGAGCTAACATTAATCACACAGAAAGACAAACCGACACATAAAACATATAACATCGGGAGCGGTAGACAAGATGGGGAGAGAGAGAGGGGAAGGACACAAACACAACATTTGAGAGCAGGGACCGAGAGACATCGAGAGATCTGTGGGAGGGAGAGGGCTTTGGGGGGGGGGGGTAGGCATGGGAAGGGGGAGGGGTGGGAGAGGTATAAAACATATGGACACTGCCAGGACTTCCAGGAAAGAAGTTGGAATTTCAAACAAGGTGGATCTGGGGTGAATTAGCGGGGGTAGAAAAGATCAAGGTTTTGGATGGGGGAAGATAAGAGATGGTGGTGAACAGCTGTTTTAAAGACCTGGAGGGAGTACAGGGATTGAAGAGAGTGGGGGAGTTTGTTCCAGAGGCGGGAGAAAAGAGGAATGAAAGAGAGAAGGTGAGCAGAGAGTCTTGAGTCAGCACACCAGCTGTTTTAAAGACCTGGAGGGAATTATATATTACTAAACTTGAACTTCTTAAGAGGTAATAGGCTGCATCCTATGAGAGGCCTGAAGTTAGCACAAGTCACTCGCATTACATGATTACAGCCAATCTTCTTCGCTCAAGTTATCAAAGAATCATTATTTGAGAAACTCCTTTAAAACTCCACTTCAGATATGCAGAACAAGAACACTTTCTGTTTGAACTTAAAGACCTGTTGCCACTTACTTTATTCCAACTTTGGCTTAAATGTGTCGACGTCAAATTAGCTGATCCAAATTATGTTTTCAGTCTCATTATTTACTTTATCATCTATTTTAATGCATTTATTGAGACGTGTGAACACCAACAATGGCAAGGGGTTAGTCGTACTAATAGCAAATTGACAAGGAAGGGAGCACATCAGAGACCATGAGGAAAAGGCCTTTTTGGCCAGCTGATGACAATGATGGATGCCACAAAAATGATGAGCTCTCATTTTAACATTTACTTTATTGTTTTTATTACATATGCATGGGGGTGGTGAAATGAGTAAAGGAAGAGAAGGAAGGAGGATAAATGAGAGAAAGTTGGGCAAGGGAGTGTGGGAGGAGTTGGTGAAGAAAGGAAGGAGGTTTGGGAGGAGGTAGGAGTCGGTGAAGGTAAGTGGCATGTATAGAAGAGAGGGGGGAGGTCTGTCAAAATTCTGCCATATTTGTGTGCATAATAAATATATGGAACTTTATTGGTAAGTTATATGATATCGTATGTATGTGTGCTGTGTAGCTTTGCCCACGCCACGAAGACTTGTCATGGTGTCCCTGGGCATACGTCGGGCTGTGCTGCGGTGGGAAAAACCACGAGCTGCCATCTCCACTTTTGTAATCAATTACCAAGCAGAGTCGGGTGTTCTGCAGGTATAGTTTGGGTGTGTACATGTGTCCACATAACCTCCATCTCACGCCACAGGATATTGTGAACACACGTTAAGCAATGCGACACATCTGACAGAGTAGGCCTTAATAGCTGCAACTGATCACCATCAGTGTCCCTCAGAATAAAGTTTCTCCAGCCTAAACCCCACGACTGCATATGGATGAGGGTGTGTTTTCCACTTTATTTATTTCTTTATCATACTCCTCTAACTGGTGCTCATGCAGGAGAGGTCTCTACCAGCGACAGAACAGCGGGTTGTGTTGAATAACCTACAACCCAACACCAATTACACATTCAGCCTACGCACTACTGGACTTCAGGGGTTGAGTCAAGCAGTTGTCCTGTCCTTCACTACCCTTAACACCAGTACGTACTACAAAAGAACGACTTTGTTTTAAGTGCCTTACTTTTCAGTGAATATTCATGAAATTGGTTGGATAACATTTATGACACATTCCATTTTTTATAAGTGTTATTTCTTTCATGAGACAGTCTAGAAAAACGAGGGCACAGCCATCATCCACACCTCAAAAATGGGACATGTAGATCTTACATTTAAATAAATAAATTAATGTATAGGTCTTGGAGAAGGTAAAGTATATATAAATAAATAATTCAAAGTGTGTTCATCGAGGAGATGCTACATCTACTATACAAGGGAGATGTCTGTCTGTGTGTGTCGCCATTTTTCTCAGAGATAGCTGAACGGATCTTCGTCAAACATTCGGAGGTTCATCAGTGAATACCTGGGAGTGTTTTCGGCCAAAAAAAAAAAATTTGAAAAAAAACAAGATCGTTTTTTGGAGTTTTTTTTTTTTATCGCTCGATAGTGCCTAAGCTTTTTAAAATTAACGACAGTTATATACAAGTACACATTCGTATAAATAAATACAAAACAATCAACAGACATTTGAATGCGAATAAATCAAACAATTCCGGAAGTGTACGAATTTGGTAGTACGGCTTCTTCTTCTTCCTGTTGGGCTTCACACTTAACTCAGAAACGTGAGCCATATTCACCCACCAGTATATATATGAACCCCCTTCCTCTCCTGCCTCCCTTCCCCTTCTCCCCTCCCCCTCTCCTCTGCTTCCCTCCCCTTCTCCCCCTTCCCTCCCCTCCTCCTCCTCGACTTCCCCTCCCCCCTCCCCTCCCCCTCTCCCTCCCTCTTCCCCCCTTCCCCCCCTCCCCTTCCTCACCTCCCCGCCCCCACCCGGCAACGCCGGGTACTTCTGCTAGTCCTATATAAATTAACAATGGTTCTAGAAAACATACACAATCTTGTACTATTCCCTGCCGTACCTTTTTTGAAAATTTCCAAAATTCAGAAACAAAATCGTGTGCAGCAGAACACGTTTGGCTCCGATCCCAAAATAATTTGATGTGCCTCATGCCCAGATATGATTGCATACATGTGCCGAATATGAAAGATCATCCAGTCCTTTTTGAATGGATGGACGGACGTAAGGACAGGACCCCAATTATATACACCCATTCAGGCTGATGCCAGTTTGGGAGAAAACATAACGCAAGAAAATAATGAATAAAAGCGATAGATAAAATATGGGTGAAATAAAGAAAAGAGGGGTGTCGAAATGGAGTGAACGAGGTTGATAATGAATAAGGTTGGGATGTGTACGGATGTATGAGAAACCATATGGAACCAAAATGAGAAACAAATTCCCAAAATGAGAAATATGATACATCTTAAGACGTTTTTAAACTAAAATTCCAGGGACACAGGTTACTACTGTACATTGGATACAAACAATTGTGGAGAGAAATTCCAAAAAATTTCTGGAATAATAGCAAATGGGATAATTCTTCATCGTCTCGTGAGATGTTCTGTGTCACGCAATCTTTCCAGGGGTTTCCTAATGGATGCAATATAAAAAAATTCTTCTAACAGAAACGTTTTCTTTTCCCCCCTTCTCAGAGCAATCACGGTTCCAATATCCAAGGGACTGTGGACAGGTAATGCTAAATAGAGTGCAAGCAAGTGGAGTTTACACCATATACATCAAAGGCAACAAGCTGGCACCACTGGAGGTCTCCTGTGATATGGATACAGATGGAGGAGGCTGGCTGGTATGGCACATATGGTTGGCGGTATCTGTCATAACTTACTCCTATATTTATTACTAGCAAAGGTACTCGGTGTTGCCGGGCAATGCAGGGTCCCTCCTCCCACCTCTTCCCGTCCCTCATCCAACCCTGTCCCCTGACTCCTCCCACCCACACCCCTCCCCCTCCCTCCTCCCACCCCAACCCTTCCCCTCCCTCCTCCCACCCCACCCCTTCCCCTCCCTCCTCCCACCCCACCCCTTCCCCTCCCTCCTCCCACCCCACCCCTTCCCCTCCCTCCTCCCACCCACCCCTTCCCCTCCCTCCTCCCACCCCATACCTCTGGACTCCCAACCCTTCCCTGCAATAGGTGGTGGCTTGTGTGTTTATGTTATGAATTGTGAGAAAATGAATGTTTAAAACCCCTAGTAAGGTGTATCGTGGTGAAAAATGTAATTCTACCAAGTTTCGTCATGATTAACATTGGGAGCTCAGAGGAGTAGGATCACAAACAAACAAACAAACAAGAAGACGTCATGTGGAGCACGATACTTGCAAAATCCGCCCCCCACCCTGAAGAAAAAAAATTCCATTGATACAGCCAATTGTCCATTTCATCAAGATTAAAATTGACAATCTTGATCAAACCTCAGGTCAATAGGAAGAAAAGTGACGATTTTTCAGATGAAAAATGATGATTTTGGAAGGTTGCCCTTAAGTTGACCTTTGACCTTTTGACCTCAAAAATAGTTCGTTTCCCTATTTATTGACTCAATGTGCAAATGCTGTTCAATTTTCAAGTCAATCCGATGAAAATTGAGGATTTTAAAAACTTGGCCGATGTTGGCCTCAAAAATAGTTGGTGGTTGAATTCAGTGACCATATATGTAAATCCTCTTCGAATTTCAAGTCAATCAAATGCAAATTGATGATTTTAGAAATTCGGCCTATGTTGACCTTTTGGCCTATGTTTACCTAAAATATAATTAGTGGTTGAATTCAGTGACCAGATATGCAAGTCCTCTTCAAATTTCAAGTCAATTGGATGAAAAATGAGGATTTTAGAAATGTGGCCTATGTTGACCTTTTGGACTATGTTGACCTTAATATACTTGGTGGTTGAATTCAGTGACCAGATTTGCAAGTCCTCTTCAAATTTCAAGTCAATCGGATGAAAATTGAGGATTTTAGAAATTTGGCCTATGTTGACCTTTTGGCCTATGTTGACCTCAAAAATACTTGGTGGTTGAATTCAGTGACCAGATATGCAAGTCCTCTTCAAATTTCAAGTCAATCGGATGAAAATTGAGGATTTTCGAAATCTTTCCTATTTTGACCTTTTGGCCTATGTTGACCTTTTGGCCTATGTTGACCTCAAATATACTTGGTGGTTGAATTCAGTGACCAGATATGCAAGTCCTCTTCAAATTTCAAGTCAATCGGATGAAAATTGAGGATTTTAGAAATTTGGCCTATGTTGACCTTTTGGCCTATGTTGACCTCAAATATACTTGGTGGTTGAATTCATTGTCCAGATATGCAAGCCCTCTTCAAATTTCAAGTCAATCGGATGAAAATTGAGGATTTTAGAAATTTAGCAAAGTTGGTGACCTTTGGCCTATGTTGACCTTTTGACCTTTTGACCCACAAAAACAATAGGCTTCTTGCTTTTGACCAACTCTACCATTTAGTGAAGTTTCGTGAAGATCGGTTGAAAATTGTGACCTGTAGGCTGGTGACAAACAAACAGACAGACAGACAGACAGAACCACAAACGCAACCGACCAATATACTGTTGAAAAATCTTCGATTTTACAAGTAACAAACAATGTCTCATTCACTTTAATACAGAAGATAACATTGCTCCAATTTCCTAATGAAATGAAACAACATCATAAATGAAGGCAGATCGTACAAAAAGGTGAAACAATGCGATCTCAGGTAAAAATACAAAAAAAAACACACCAGATGACACTGAGACACCGCAGGACACCGTGGGGTCCGCACTTTGTACTTTGATCCACCGACCAGTTATTACAAAGGAGAATAGGATGTATTTTTTGTTGCATTTAACAGTGACAGTGCATTGGAAACCATAGCATGCGTGCACACACACACACACACACACACACACACACACACACACGCACACACACGAAAAACAAAAGTCTGAGAACAACAAAAATGTATTCAACAGCTTGGTCCATGAATCGTGATCCATTACTGAAGCGGAGGTGGATAACTTTGAATCCTGCAGGGGTGCAATATATGTACTGATGTACCTGCACAATAATAAAATATATGTCTGGGCCACAATGTCCACCTTCATGACGTTACTTTTTCACTCAATATGTCTCTTCCATACTTTGTTCCCGAGCTGTAGAGGGAGCAGGAGGACAGGGAGAGGGGCGGGGGTGGAGGAAGAGGAGCGGGGAGAGCAGGAGGGAGTAGGAGGACGGTGATGGGGCAGGAGGAGGGGTGAGTGGGCATGAGGAGGAGGGGTAAGCAGAGATCAGGATGAGGATTGAGAGGGGAGCAGGAGGAGGAGTGAGTGAGGGGAGGGGTGAGTAGGGAGTAGGTGTCGAGTAAAAGGGGCGCAGGAGGAGGATGAGTGGGGAGCAGTCGGAGGGTGAGCGGGGAGCAGTAGGACAAGGAGAGAGAGAGCAGGAGGAGGAGGGAAAGGGGAGCAGGACTAGGAGGGAGAGGGGAGCAGAAGGAGGGGTGAGTGGGGAGCAGGAGGAGGGGTGAGTGGGGAGCAGGTGGAGAGTAAAAGGGGAGCAAGAGGAGGATGAGCGGGGAGCAGTAGGACAGGGAGAGAGAGAGCAGGAGGAGGAAGCAGGAGTGTGTTCCATTACCAATAAGCTTGAAGAGCACTCACCAAGTGGCTTGAGCACTCAAGCTAGCACTCAAATAAAACAGTCGATAAGGATTGGCTGGCTTGGCAAGTGATAGCAAGCTGAATGGTAATGGAACATACCCCAGGAGAATGGGGTGGGGGAGTTAACTTTCCGATGTTAACTTTCCCATGATGAAGGGATCCCTGCCTGTGCTCCTCAAGCAACATTGTTAATCAACCATACCGATGGAAAGACGGCTTTGAGCGCAATTGCCAGAGGCTTTTATGCAACCGGATTCTGCACACTGAGGTATTGTGATTTTTCCGAGGAAAATTGCAATAAATCACAGTAGAATTGACAAAAACAAAAACTTCATGAATGAAACGAATCTGCCGAGTCACAAATATCAGCACGCTAAGATTGCCGCCGGGGCACTTCAAACAGGCTTCATTTGTGCTGATGGAGATGCATGGCTCATCGCCCCTCCAGGTTTATGATAAGACGTCCGTGCTACCACGGCGTAAAAAGATGCGTGTGAACATCGTGGGGCCACACGTAGGTCTCTCAAAATACCACCCGTCGTTAGCAAATTCCATCCCGTCACTTTAATGAACATGGAGGAGGTATCTCCTTAGTCTTCTTTTTCTTTCTTATTAAGTTTTATGGTATTTTCAGCACTGCGGGGCCCAAAAAATACACCATGCACCCACACATAACAGCAGTGAACGAAGGAGCCTTTATGCAAACCATATCCTCTATGGATTTCCCACTCTTTTAAAAATCTCAGAACTTTGATTATGTACTTTAATTAGTCCGTGAGAAGCCATCATGGAAAATTACATCATATAAAGCATAAAAGCGCTCCATGGTCGTAATAGCACCGACAAAAAGTGTTGTATACAGTGATTCGTAGGTATGAAGATCAGACATTCAATTATGTGTGTGAAGAAAGTGAAAAAATTGAGGGCTTAATCATGCAGAAACTGTTGTGGCCTGTTCCAAGGCAAGGTGTTTTCGAGCAGGCTGAAACTTAAGACCCTGTGAGGGATAGCGGGCTGACCAAGGAGAAAGCCTGATTTTGTTACAATTTAATGAGCCAGTTAATTATCTTCTAAAGTGGTGTTTTAAGTTACCCAAACACCCAGTTTTCATTCATGCGCTCCTTTGGAGTTCCCCTTATTTGCCTGCAAAGTTTTGGGCCACTATGTTTCATGGTTTTGGAGTTATGGAGGAGACGCACACATAAAACGCAAGCACACACATACTAACTGACTGATACACATTGTCTTTTATTATTATAGATAAAATATGTTATAACTGATAATTATGATTTATGTTAACAGACGATTATTATACAGGTTTTGGCACTAAGAAGGAAAGAGTTCAGAATACAACTGTTGTTGGGGATGTTAAGTTATAAATCCAATCCCCTTCCTTTCCTTTCGTCACCCTCACCCAAACAGCATGAGGTTGGAAATTTCATGAAATCATTGTAATTATTCCTGCTGTGTTTCTTTAGGTCTTCCAACGGAGACAAAATGGAGGTACAAATTTCTTCAGGCCATGGGCAGACTATGAAGAGGGCTTTGGGGACCCTGCTGATGAATTCTGGATTGGTAAGAATGGCGATTTGATGTTTTCCTCATTAAAATTCAGTCTTATCTATCGTGCATTTACTTTAGAGCTGCAATTAATTATAGTTATTGGTTTCTTTTGAAAAGATAGAAAAATATACCATTTCGTATCTGCAGTATCCTTGCCAAATTAAACGAGTAAATTTCTGTTTCTTTACCTGCAGCATTACTTTCTGTTACATCATTGAGTAATGCTCAATGGAGTGGTTCTATAGAATGGCTAGAACTTCTGGACCACTTGAAACCTTCCTGCCATAGCTGAGGAGAGGTGTGCCCTTGAACCTCCTTTAGCATGGCGCTTATAGGGAGGTGAGAGCTGAGGGGAGGGCACAGAGGAATTAGAGGGGGAGGGAGGGGAAAAGGGTGAGAGAGAGTGGGGTGGTAGGGGGGGGGGGGTGAGAAAGAAGGAAGGGAGGGGGAAATGGGAGGGAGGAAAGAGAGAGGGGAGGGAGAAAGGAGGGATGAGGGTGAGAGCGAAGCCTCACCACATGTCACTATACTGTACACTCTGGGAGGGAGGAGTGGTCCGAGTATGGGAGCGGGATCGAGCGAAAGAGAGAGGGATGGGGAGGATAAGAAGGAAGAGGGGATGATGAGGAGGGGGAGGGGAGGGAGAGTAGTGGCTAGAGAGGGAGGGGTGGAGGAGAGAGAGGAGTGGGGGAGAGACAGAGAGAGGAGGGGGAGAGACAGAAAGGGTGAGGGGGGGAGGGGAGAAACAGAGAGGGGTTGGGGAGAGGCATGTAAAAAAACAGCTTTTGATTCCTACCAACCCGTTTTCCATTACCTTCAACTTGCCACGTATGCATTGTTAATCCGACGTGTGTGAACACCATGGCGCTGCCACCGTAGGTCTCTCTCAAAATACCACCCATCATTAGCAAATTCCACCCGTCGCTTTGCAGACTATGGAGAGGGAGAGATCTTCTTTGTCTTCTTTTTGAGTTTTATAGTGTTTTCAGAGCCATGAGGCTCTATATATGCCATGCGCCCACAGACATAGCAGCGGTGAACGAAGGAGCCTTTAGGTATTCTATGGCTGAGTTTCACTGTAATGATTTCCAAGTTTGAAGAAGAAGAATGATCAGAAGCAGACTTTTCCCATAACGTTTTAAGAGTTTGAATAAAAAGTATGAACATAAAGGTTGAAGAAGATCTGGGTGGTGTATGTTGGCTAAATGTAGGGAATAATAAAATTAATGTTGTTTTTTTTACGTTCATGTTTTGGCAATCTCATTAGTAGCTGAGTTTCTCTGTCATGCTATGAAGAAGAATAAAAATAAGCGCTAATGCTTTGTTCACACTGTTTCTCTGTATTCTGTTTGTTTACAATCACAATAATGAAATTATGACAAATTGGCATAAAGATGAACTTGATGCATTTTGCAACTTGGAAAAACACCGTACGCTATGAATTAAAACGAATTAATGCAGAAGGAGAAGAACAGCCTTGCTTACATAAATACACTTAGTTATAAGAATCGTTAATGTTGCTAAATATTTCAGATTTCACTCTAGATTTTGATACTTATTAGGTGTATGGGATCTGATTCTCAAATCCAAATCCAGATTTCGATTATATGCTTCAATTAGTCAATGAGAGTAGATAGTGCAAGCCAAGGCACGTTTCAATAGGCCAAAACAAAATAGCGGCTAAAGAACCCAGCGATGTCACAGAGGGCTAACCAAGATGGCGCACCACCATGTTAGTAAGGCTTATTTTGTTTTTGTTTTTAGCTCAAATGGTCTTTAGTCCGGTGAGCTTATGTGATCGAGCAGTGTCCATAGGTCAATTTCAATCATGCACTCCCATGGAGTTCGAGAAGTATGCATGCAAGTCTGGGACCACTAGGTTTCATGGTTTTGGAGTTATGGAGGACACACACACACACACACACACACACACACACACACACACACACACACACACACACAGCCTTTATATATATATATATATATATATATACACATCCCCCCCACCCCTAACACACACACAAACACACGCAAACATCCCACCCACCCCACCCCCCGACCCCCCCCCCCCCACACACACACACATCCAACACTCCCACCTCCACACGCACACCCCAACCCCCCCCTCCCACCCTCCACACACACACATATCCACCCGCCCCCCACACCCACACACACACTGTGGGCCATAAAGATGGAATATTTTTTTTTCAACAAATTTTCATAGCATCATTATTTCAATCTAAATTACCATTGGCATTTATGGTGCATAAAACCACTTTTCTTTATTATTCTGTCTCTTACGCACATTTGACAGTGATTTTTATTAATTATCAGTCCTAATCGGTTGGTGTCTTGAGCGTAAAACGACAATGACGACAATAGACAGTAAATTAAGGATCATGACACATTTCTTTTTAATCTCTGTCAGTTTTCCAGATAACATTTTTTGGGGTGATTTCATGGATCAATTTGCATCACAGTAGAGTCCTTGTTGTTACTCAGTCACTAATAGCGGGTATGTCCACCCCTGGCACGAATCAGGGCGTGCAGACGTCGTGGCATGCTGTCCACTAGCTTGTTGACGACGTCAACAGGCATAGCATCCCATTCTTCCCTCAGAGCGTCGGCCAACTCCTGCAATGTTTGAGGAATAACATCTCTGTCATTGATGCCTCGGCCTAGGGCATCCCATGCATGCTCTATGGGGTTCATATCCGGCGAGCAAGCTGGCCATGGCAACTGCTCCACGCCCTCTGCCTCAAGGAATTCCCTTACTGCAGCGGCCCTGTGCGGTCTAGCGTTGTCGTCCTGCAGTCGGAAATTGTGTCCATACACTCGTCTTGCATGTGGAAGGCAGTGGTACTCCAATATATCCCGGTACACGACGGTGTTGACGTTTCCGTCCAGAACCACCAGTGGCGATTTCCCTCCATAATGGATGCCGGCCCATATCATCACTGAGCCGCCACCACCTTGAGTCGTCTCGTGGATGCAGTCATCACGAAGGTTCTCCCCGGGTAATCGATGAACTCGTTGTCTCCCATCTGTACGGTCAAGGATGTAGCGGCTCTCGTCCGTGAAGACAACATGTCGCCAGTGTCCAGGATGAAGCCTTCTGTGCTCCCTAGCCCAGCGAAGACGAGCAACTCTGTGGCGAACAGCCAGGCGTGGACATTTAGTCAACCGTCGTGCTCGGTAACCATGTTGGAGCAATCTCCGATTAACGGTTGACCGGGAAACGTGGATCCCATGATGTCTCCTTCACAAGCGACGAAGACGACTCGTCGGCATTTTCCGGTTTCTGCGGCAGAGATTCAACAGTTGGCGATCATCTCGTCTCGTGGTCAATCTTGGACGTCCTGGAGGTTTCCGCGGCCGCACATTCCCCGCCTCACATTGACGTTTCAGGATCTTACAGACTGTACTCTGTGATATCCCGACGACATCTGCGATATCACTCTGTTTGTAGCCCTCCTGCCGCAGTGCTACCACTCTCTCGCATATTGCTGGTTCCGTTGGACCAGGCATAGCCCAGGGAACGTCTCTACCGATTTTTCTTGCAAACGGTACAAGGAACTCGCAAAAAAACCAGCCTCGTTTAACACAGTGTTGAATCAGGGAAAGGGACAGAATATCACATGCATGGGCTTTTATAGTCCCTAACAAAAACAATTATTACGTAATACACATTTTTTCAATGTTATCATATCACCTGTGTAATGGGGAAACGTTATGTAATCACTCAATTACCCTTTTGTTTACACGTAGACTGTCAAATACCAAAGAAACTGTGGAATCATGTCAAAAATATTTTATTCAATCTTTATGGGCAACAGTGTATATATATATATATATGTATATGATCCACCACGCGGTAACCCGGGTTGCCCCGTGATATTTAATCATTTTACATAATTAATTAATGTGACACAAAGGATTTTCCTATCACACAAACCCGGGTTACACTCCCCCTAAAATAGATTAATTAAATGTAAAATGATTAAAAATCACGGGGCAACCCGGGTTACCGCGTGGTGGATCATATGTATGTGTATATATATATATATATATATATATATATATATATATATATATATATATATATATATATATATGAGGTATATATGAGGTATATATACACACATACACACATTAGTTGGCTGTCTTTTTTGTTGTTGTTCCTGTCTGAGCACGTAGCTCAAGTAAAGAAATCCTATTTTATAATTTTCTGCACTGTATTATTGGCTATTTTCTCTTATTGTCTTTGTGTGGTGGCCACTCAAGCCACAAAATGGATCACCAACCTCTTCAGACTGTAACAAGGAAATTTATTGAAGTTACGTGTACACGGAGAGAAAGGTAATCATATAGATGAGTATACACCAAGCAACCCTCCCATTCTCTGAAGGACAAGCGTCGAGTCCGTGGTATTTATACAAAAGCAGGGAAACGCTGGCGGGATCAACTCAGCATGGTACCTCCCTCTTAAGATTTTGGGATGCCAGCGTGGCAACAACAATTTCTGAAAATGATTTCTTGCATAAACAAAGTTAAAAGCTCACCACATGCCCAACTCCACTCAGCTATGTTTCTTTAAGCTCCATCTCCAATCTTCCCTAGCAACACAACAAACCCTTCACCAAAAGCTGATTTTCATCCGATCATCAGCAAGGTTACATGAAAACCCACAAGTTACAATAACAACTGCTGTCAAATCTAGAATGCAATTCATTTTTCCCTTGTAAACAATTACCCATGATACTACTTATTTTCCGTTAGCTTTGATTGGACAGAAATGACAATTACCATTTGTCAGCTTCTACATTTGTTCATGTGAAGAAGTACGTAAATATATCTTAATATATGTGACCTGCACGTCATACATACACACGCTCTTCAATGAACCCTAAATTTTATACAATGGAAAGAAAGATAAAAATTTCAGCAAACAAAGATGAAGCATGCTTGGTAGATCTACCGATGAAGCACTACCGATGGTATTTATAAAGAAGCCTTAACCCAACCCTGGGGATGGACAATCTGTGCACAGAATAGATGAAATGAAATGCATCATGTTGACACTTGATTCAAAAACATTATCTCTTAAATTTCACAAAAAACCTAGCTTTTCTCAATTATTTGTTTGTAAACAGCAATTCCCTTTGCACTCCCTCATGAGTTTGTCTGGAAATCATGGATGAACTGTGGTTTACTTTGCTGTCTCAGAGTTACGAGTAACAGAACTTTTATTGTTTATTCAGAGGCAAACAGCCTTGTGGAAAAGTAGTCGAACATTTATTATTACAAACGATGGAGTGATGGAATGAGGTGCAAGTAGAGGTGCAGAAACGCCATTGTGGTGGAGAAGGCTGTGGTAAGCATCATTAGTTTATTTTTTTCTGACGAAGACTAAAGACCAGATCACAATATTTACTCCACAGGTTCTAACAAAGATGAGCAGGGAATGAAGGTGAGTGAGTGGAGTTGATTCCACTGAGGAACAGGCCTGATGTATGAATGCGCATATTCAATTGTACGTTGAGCATCTTATTTCAGAATGCATCTCAAACCATTATATTGGCCTCATCATAAATTGAGAGCTTGGCTGGAAGCCTGATAATGTATTACCACAATCTACAAACAATGTGTGGTTTGAGATAACACCCCCTTGTTCTCTCTTCCCTTTCCTAAACCATAGGCCTGGCACCTTTGCATACCCTCAGTTCGCAGGCTCGTTACGAGTTGCGTGTGGATCTCCGTGATGGGAGGTCTACTGCTTTTGCTTATTATGCTCGTTTCCACGTGGGCAGTAACACCACCAACTATCTTCTGCGTCTTGGACCCTTTCTTGGAAATGCTGGTGAGATTGTGAAGAAAATTTATTGTTTTCACACAACCAGGGCACGTTTTGTGCCCAATAATCTTGTAAATTCCAAGCAGGTAGAAATTAAAGTGGCTCATGCACAAAAGTAACATCAACTTAAAATTTTACAATAGTTGCACCAAATAGTTACCATTTGTGTGACATGAGAAATTTTGTGTGACATAATAAAGTCATATTTGTGTGACATATGAGTAATTGAGATATAATTTGTGGCATTCCAGGGGAGATATTACAAGAAAGAAAAAAATAGATTGGAGGCATAAAACATGAGTCTCTTTAAAAGTGACGCATGTACAACACTCAAATAAATATCCCATAAATGTTCAATCCTATAAATGTTTTTATTTATATATATATATGTATATATATATATATATATATATATATATATATATATATATATATATATATATATATATATATATATATATATATATATATATATATTTCTTTTCTACAGTGGCCATGAAATACCAACTTACCTTGAACGTATTTCCTCTCACCTATTGTTTTCACTCTTGTCTCCTTCTCAGGTGACTCTCTCATGTACCACCATGGACGGGTGTTCAGCACCCCTGACAGGGACAATGATGGTTCGCTTACCAACTGCGCAGAGTCTTACCGTGGAGGATGGTGGTACCACAACTGCCATCAGTCAAATCTCAATGGGCGCTATGGAGACACCAGTCATAGCAGGGTAACCAATATATATTTCACTAGATATCCTAATCATTTGCCTCTCATTGTCAATCATAGGTTAGGATATATTTATTAAATTGGGATGTTAAAAATAATTAAATAAACGAACAGGATTATAACAAATAAATTAACATTTGTTCCAAATAAATCAAACCTCGGTCCTCTGGTGAACCGTACCAGTGCTCTGCCATCTGAGCTATCTGGCGACCCTGACCAATTTTATTTATTTTATTTTATTTTATTCATTAATTTAATTGTGTTTCTATGCCCCCCAGTGGTGTTTGTAATAGCGTACATGGATTCCTCCCCACCCCCCATTGGAGGAAGACCCTCCCGTGAGCATGCCGTTGGTGCTCCTATGATTGGCAGCGCATGCGCTGGAAGCAGTGACGGAAAGAGAGTGGCAATCATATGTGTGGGAAAAGTGCATGCTTGGTCAGGGTCGCCCAGATAGCTCAGAATGCAGAGCAATGGTACGGTTCACCAGAGGAACTGAGTTTGGTTCCTGGTCTGGGCATGTAATTTTCCCACACAAGTCAATTAATGTTTAAGAGAATTAAAACCTCAGAACTGACTCCTTCAGAAAGACAATGATTCATTCTAATTTTGCCAGACCACATAAAAAAGAAAACTTAATAAACTGGAACAGCACTCATGCAGCACACAATTGAAACAGCCGCTGCACTCGTAGAGCCTCACATGTTCATTCTGAACAAAAATATCATCATTAACAGAACACGCGACTATTATGGCCCACTGCTCTTATGACCCATATACACGTATCTATTATGTTGTGGTGCTGCGCACACACGACTGCCAGAGAGGTAGGCCACAACGCGTTGGTATAACAAAGAGTCTTTATTCAAAGCTCGTACTTCAGCATTGAGCGGGCTCGAGCTTAGAGCCCGCATATATGTCCCGAGGCCACGCCTAGTCCCCGGGCGTGGCCGATCGGTCGAAAGGCGGGGCATGTGCTTTCGTTCCCTGCCTGGACGCTCGGGCTACCCACTGGTGCGCGGCATTATTTCCCCTTGCGCCCCCCCCCCCCAGAAATCCCGCGCACCTGAAGGGTGAGTTTGCGGGGAAGCCGGATGACCCGGCCGAAACGCCCCCTGGCGGTGGGTGCAGGGCTGGGGGGTAGCGGGACGGCCGGGCTGGGGGGTGCCAGGGGTCCGACCGCCGGGGGGCGACCTCGACGCGGAGGCAGAGCTGCTTGCGGGGGGTGGTCCGGATTGAGGTGGGCCGGCTTGAGGCGGTCCACGGAGATGCGATCCGGGGCACCGCCGATGTCGATGGTGAAGTATTTGTCCCCGGTCTCCAGCACACGGAAGGGCCCGTTGTACAGGGGCCGTAGCGGTGCCCGGTGGGCGTCGTGCCGGACGAAGACGTACTTCGCCGTGCGAAGCTCCGGGGCGATGTGGGAAGGCGGGCAACCGTGGTGTGCCGTCGGCACTGGGGCGAACCTCCGGGCGGTCTCCTGAAGGGCGGAGCGCTGTTGCGCCGCGGACCAAGGAGCCGTGGAGTCGGGGATAAATTCACCCGGTACCCGCAGTGGGTGCCCGAAGACCAGCTCCGCCGAGGACGCGCGCAGGTCGTCCTTGGGTGCCGTCCTGAGGCCCAGCAGGACCCAGGGGAGTCTGTCGACCCAGCCGCCGTCGCGGAGGCTGGCCCGGAGCACGGCCTTCATTGAGCGATGAAAGTGCTCGCACAGGCCATTGGCCTGGGGGTGGTAGGCCGTGGTGCGGTGTAGTTTCACCCTGAGCCCTTGCGCCACCGCGGCCCAGAACTCCGAGGTGAACTGGGGGCCGAGGTCGGACGAGATGTCCGAGGGGGCACCGAACCGGGCAACCCAAGTGGCGATGAAGGTTTGCGCCACATCAGCCGCAGACGTCGCCGCCAATGGGACGGCCTTCGGCCACCGTGTGGTGAGGTCCACCATGGTGAGGAGGTGGGTGAACCCCCGCGAGGGGGGCAGAGGTCCCACCATGTCAACGTGCACGTGGTTGAACTGACGCTCGGGCACCGCAAATGGGGCCAACGGGGCCTGGGTGTGGCGGTGGACCTTTGCGCGCTGGCCAGCGAGGCACGTCCTGGCCCAGCCGCGGATGTCCTTCCGGAGGCCATGCCAGACGAACTTCGCCGCGACGAGCTTCTGTGATGCCTTCGTGCCCGGGTGGGACAGGCCTTGGATGGCGTCGAAAACTGGGCGCCGCCAGCCAGCGGGCACGATGGGGCGAGGCCGGCCGAGGGAGACGTCGCATAGGAGGGCCGCACCCGCGGCGTCGAACGGCACCTCGGTGACGCGGAGACCCGTGACGGTGGTCCGCAAGGCCTGGACGCCGGGGTCGGTGGTCTGGTCCTCTGCCATCCGGGTAAAGGTGGACCGCGTGCACAACGGACCGGGAAAGGCAATCCGCCACCGAGTTGTCTTTACCCGCCATGTGAAAGATGTCCGTCGTGTACTCGGACACGGCAGAGAGGTGACGCTGCTGCCGTGCCAACCATGGTTCGGCGACCTTGGCCATCGCGAACACAAGGGGCTTGTGGTCGACAAAAGCCGTGAACCGACGGCCCTCCAGTAGATGGCGGAATTGTCGGACCGCCAGGTGGAGCCCGAGCAGCTCGCGGTTGAAGGTGCTATAGCGGCGTTCGTGCGGGCGAAGCTGCCGGCTAAAAAACGCCAGCGGTTGCCAAGCACCACGCACCCACTGCTCGTGCACCGCGCCCACCACGTAGTCCGACGCGTCAGTGGTGAGGGCGATCGGTGCATCGGGCGCCGGGTGCGCCAGCATGGTGGCGTCGGCCAGGGCCAGCCTTGCACCCGCAAACGCCGCGGCCATCGGCTCCGACCAGGCGATGTCACCTTTTCCCGGCTTGCCCCGGAGGGCCTCGTGCAAGGGGCGGAGGAGCTGGGCGACGTGGGGCACAAAGCAGTGGTAAAAATTTACCATGCCCAGGAACTCCTGGAGCCCCTTGATCGTGCGGGACCACGGGAAATCCCTGACCACCTCCACCTTGGCCGGTAAAGGGATGGCCCCATGCCTGGTGATGCGGTGCCCCAAGAAGTCGATGGTGGCGATGCCGAAACGGCACTTGGCGGGGTTGATGATTAGGCCATGCTGGCCCAGGCGTTCGAAAAGCGTGCGGAGGTGGAGCAGGTGCTCCTCTCGGGATGCGCTCACGACTAGGATGTCGTCCAGGTAGACAAAGAGGAAAGGTAAGTCGCGCAAGACGCTGTCCATAAGCCGTTGGAACGCCTGGGCCGCATTCTTCAACCCGAAAGGCATTCTCAGGAACTCGAAGAGGCAGAAAGGGGTGATGACGGCCGTCTTCGGGACATCGTCCGATTGGACGGGGACCTGGTGGTAGCCCCGGATGAGGTCCACCTTGGAAAACACGGTCGTGTTTGCCAACCGGGTGGAAAAGTCCTGGATATGCGGGACCGGGTAGCGGTCGGGGGTGGTGGCATCATTGAGCTGGCGGTAGTCCCCGCACGGCCGCCATCCTCCGCCGGGCTTCGGCACAATGCGCAGAGGAGAAGCCAAAGCGCTGTTGGAGCGCCGTACGATCCCCAGCCGCTCCAGCGTGGCGAACCCCGCTTTCGCCACCGCGAGCTTCGTGGGTTCGAGTCAGCGTGCCCGGGCATAGACCGGCGGCCCGACCGTGGGTATATGGTGCTCCACCCTGTGTTTAACGGCCATCGCTGAGAAGGTGGGCTGCGTGAGGGCCGGGAAAGTGGCGACGAGGCGGGTAAAGTCGTCCGCTGCCGGAAGCGTGCAAACTAAACTCGCCGGGACGGAACCTTCCAGCAAGCCGCTTGGCAAGCCGCTCGGTGAGCCGCTCAGTGCGCCGCTCAATGAACCGCTCAGCGAACAAGCGATTGAGCTGAAGGTTTCGGCCTGGACGAGCCGTCTGCGCTTCACGTCGACCAACAGCCCATTCGCGCATAGGAAGTCCGCACCGAGCAGTGCCATTGGCATGCTGGCGGTCACGAACGACCATTGAAAGCGCTGCCTTCCGAACCGCAGTGAGAGGCAACACTTCCCGAATGTGCGGATGGGTGTACCGTTGGCGGCAAGCAAAGCGAGGCCCGGCCCGCGGTTTGCTTGTCGGACGTGGAGGCGGGGAGGACGCTTACCTGTGCTCCTGTGTCGCAAAGAAAACGGCGCCCGGACAAGGTGTCCGTGATGAACAGGAGGCTGCCGGAATGAGCTAATGAGCACCGGCCCGGTCGTTTCCCGACCTGTCAAAAGAGCACAGCGGGTGACACGTTTTAGCCTTGCGGTCGAACCTGGCATGGTAGTAGCACCAGGTTTGCGGCGGCGGCGGCCGCGGCGGCCGTGGTGTTGGCGGCGGCGGTAGTGGGCGGGGCGCAGCAGCGGCCACGAGGGAAGCCGGGGGCGCTGTAGCCTCTGCCCCGGGATCCACTACGGCAGCACCGTACACCGACCGCGTGTTGCAGGCCGCGAAAAACTTGTCGGCCTCTACGGCCAGGGTGCGGGGTTCCTTTATTTTGGAACCGGCCAGCGCGAGGCATACCTGTGGGGGTAGCTGGCGTAGGAAAAGCGCCCGGAATAAGAAATCCGGGGGCTGGTCACCAAGCAGCGACAGCATAAAATCCATCCAGACGGATGGTCGTGTGTCGCCGAGTTCGGGAAGGTCCAGGAGGCGGTCGGCCCGTTCGATCTCCGTGAGCCCGAACGTGGCGAGCAGGAGACGTTTGAGCGCCTCGTACTTGTTGTCGCCCGGTGGGCGCCGAAGGATGGACACGACTCGGGCGGCAGTGCCGGGCCCGAGGGCGGCGACCACGTGGTAGTACCGGGTCTCGTCCGCCGTTATGCCTCGGAGCTGAAATTGAGCTTCGGCCTGGACGAACCAAACGTCGGCTTGCGCCTCCCAAAACTCCGGGAGTTTAACTGCGACGGCGTTGGTGGCCATGGCGCGTTCGGTGGTCAGCAACGGCTGAACCAATCGGGCTCACCAGTGTGGTGCTGCGCACACACGACTCGATTGCCAGAGAGGTAGGCCACAACGCGTTGGTATAACAAAGAGTCTTTATTCAAAGCTCGTACTTCAGCACTGAGCGGGCTCGAGCTTAGAGCCCGCATATATGTCCCGAGGCCACGCCTAGTCCCCGGGCGTGGCCGATCGGTCAAAAGGTGGGGCATGTGCTTTCGTTCCCCACCTGGACGCTCGCGCCACCCACTGGTGCGCGAAATTATTGCCCCTTGTGCCCACCACAATGTCACAGTTTCTTGGCATGCGTTATGAATGTCAGAAATAAAATTCTTCCCTTACATTGGGTCATAGATCAGATGTATGAAGTTTCAGGGTTTTTTTGGAATAAAGATTTCAATTCAACCAGTTATGCAACTAATTATTGCAATAAAAATGCAAGTGTCTGATAATTTACTTGCTTTCAGAAAGTATTCACACCCCTTCACTTTTTTCACATTTTGTTATGCTACAGCATGAAATAAAAATGAATTAAATGAAGTTTTTTTTTTTGGCACTGATCTGCACATAATACCCCAAAATGACAAAGTGAAAACATGATTTTAGAAATTTTTACAATATAACTAAAAATGAAAGGCTGAAATGTCCTGAGTCAATAAGTATTCAACCCCTGTGTTATGACACCCCAAATTGAGCTCAGGTGCATCGAATTTCCTTTGATCATCCTTGAGATGGCTCCACAACTTGATTGGAGTCTACCTGTGGCCAATTCAATTGAATTGATTAGATATGATTTAGAAACCAACACACCTTTCTTTACAAGGTCCTACAGTTAACAGTGCATGCCAGAGCAGAAACTCTACCATGCAGTCCAAGGAACTGTCCATATAACTCGAATATAGAATTGTGAGGAGGAATAGATCTGGGGAAGGTTATAAAACAATTTCAAGAGTAAATATGGAACTACCCAGTCTCTTCCTAGAGCTGGCCATCCGACTAAACTGAGCAACCAGGCAAGAAGTATAGGAGGTGACCAATAACCTAATGACTACTCTGACAGAACGACATATTTCCTTGCTGAGGTGGTAGAACCTGACAGAAGGACAACAGTCTATGCAGCGCTTCACAAACCTAGGCTTAATAGGAGAGAGCCAGACAGAAGCCACTCCTGAGAAAAACGCACATGACAGCACGCCTGGAGTTTGCAAAAAGACACATGGAAGACTCAGAGCAAGAGGCAAACGATTATCTGGTCTGAGATGAAAATGGAATTATTTGGGCTAAATGCAAAGTACTACATCTGGTGGAAACTGAGCACAGCTCATCACCCATCTAACACAATCCCTATCGTGAACCACGGTGGTGGTAGCATCATGCTATGGGGATGCTTTTCAGTGGCAGGGAATGGGAGACTTGTAAGGAGAGACGGAACAATGAATGGAGTCAAACACAGGTAAATACTTGAGGAGAACCTGCTTCAGAGTGTAAATGACCTTAGACTGCGGTGAAGATTTACGTTCCAACATAATAATGTCCGCATGCATACAATCAAAGCAACACTGGAATGGCTTCAGAACAAGAACGTGAAAGTCCTTGAGTGGCCCAGCCAAAGCCGAGGCTTGAATCCCATTGAGAATCTGTAGAAAGACTTGAAGATTGCTGTTCACCGCCGCTCCCCATACAACATGACAGAGCTTGAGCAAATCTGCAAGGAAGAATTGGAGAAACTCCACAAATCCAGATGTGCAAAGCTGATACAGACATACCCAAGAAGACTTGAATCTGTAATTGCTGCCAAAGGTGCTTCAATGAAGTATTGACTCAGGGGATTGAATACTTATGTACGTGTAAATTAGATCTTTTTGTATTTCATTTTTAATTATTTTGTAACAATTTCTAAAAAAAACAAAAAAAAAAACACTTTTACATTATGAGTTATTATGTGTAGATCAGTGACAAAAATCTCAATTTAATACATTTTAAATTCAGGCTGTAACAACAAAATGCGAAAAATGTCAAGGGGTGTGAATACTTTCTGAAGGCACTGTATCTGGAAATCTTATCAATGAGATATCCAGACAGCCCTTACAGGTATTGATACTTTTATCACCGTTAAATTAAAATATTTTTGCTTAATATTGTAAATAGAGTCATGTGATAAGAGTTTAGTGTGTAGTGATATAAAAATTTATGTTCGCAGAACATAGCCTAATGAACATTAATCTGCACATCATGCACTTATTTATGAACAAAACAATTGTGTGATGTGTCTGTGTGCAGGGGGTAAACTGGTACTCATGGAAAGGCCATTCTCACTCTATCTCCTTTGTTGAGATGAAGATGCGGCCATTGAAGTTAGCTGAGCTGAGGAACAAGAGACGAAGAAAGCACACACAGCCGTGATGGCATGAGTAAATGCACTCTCACTGACTGTTCGATGTTCACAATTCAGCGTGCATTCAGTCGCTTCTTAGGCCTTGAAAGAAAGTGAATATGCCAAACAATCCTATCCACCAGGTGTGGCAGGTGGTTACATGATTGCATTTTGAAAGTTCTAGGATTTGAACGATGCACGTGAAGGTCACACAACCAAAAGGCATTCTCTGAGTCTGCAGTCAATCATACTATGACATTTAGATTGTATCATCTATTAAATTAGCTCAAGTACATAAAATCAGTCTCCAGATTATATTGCTACATCCTACTCTATGATAAGCACAATTAGGGATGTTTCCGATCACTGTCAAAACATCAATCACACCAAAATGTACCTGCATAACACACTGTCCTCCTTACAATGCTGTTGCTGTTTTTTGCACTGCAGAGGACTGATATTTAATGATCAAAATAGATACTAGAAGAGCCTACCCGTTGCTTCACTGATGGACCAAATAGTCATCACATCTCTTGCTGCTAGAAGGGGGAGGGGAAGGGGATGGTCAGAGAGGGGATAGAGAGGGAGGGAGAGGGAGGGGTAGAGATATTCTGCATATACATATTTTGGGGGAGGGGGGTTTTGACAGGCTCCTCCATTTGTGGGGGTGGGGAGGAGGAGGGAGGGGAGAAGGACAAATTTACCCGTGCAAAGGGTGCTTTAACCGAAGCGTTGCCCAGGTAAAGAAGAAAATTGTAATACCCTGTGTCATCAACACCAGGTGGCGCTGCACATTTACATAGAGAATGTATGCCTCCCTCAAGCATTCCCCCCCATCTCCCAAAACCCCCACGTGAGGCCATGGCCATATAGTCAATGTTACCCCCCATATAGTGAAAAGTTGTATTTGAACCCCAAGTTTGGAGTTTGCAACTTAAAATATGTGGCTGTGCATAAAGAACAAAGACGGACAGACAGCCACCGAGAGCAATTACGTTTATATATATAGACAACAGCACTTTGATTGACAATTTCTAACTGCATCACTCAATCTTGCAAACATCCTTACTCAAACTGTCCTGCATTTTATATCATTTTTCAACCATATCTTTATATTTCTCTCTCTCACTGCTTTTTGAATAAGCCTGGTGTTGGCTTAGCGGTTACCCGGCTTGGGATCCTGGGATCCTGAGTTCGTAATCCCGGTCGATCGCTGAACTAACGCCAGGGGGGCTGACTCAGCCTGTCATCCCTCTGAGGTCGCCAAATTGAGTACTAGCTTACTTGCGGTGTGTACCCCGGTTTATAAGAGGTACACCGTATCCTTGCGCATCGTAAGAGGCGACTAAGGGCATCCGGCCATAAAAACATTGCCTCAAACAGGGAGCCATGATTGTCGTGGGGCCCACAAGGCTAACCCCCCTCTAGCGGGGAAAAATGGCCTTAAAACGATCATTCATTCATTTCATATTCTCACTGCTGTTTGAATACATTTTTTAGTCTATTATCTCTCAAGTTTTCAGCTATTGCCGTGACGTTTCATGTAAGAGTTAAATAATATTTCATTACATTTGTTAAAAAAAACATTTCCTTTTTCTTAAAATCACTTCTGACTTACCTCTATAAGTTTCCTTATTCGCACTCCCTTGCACCTTATCCCCTTCGTTTCAACGACACCCCATGTCTTGCAGTAGACTACTTCCTTGATGTCAAACCCCCCACTTTTACAACTTTCTGTCGATGACTCTTCGGTTTTTTTTTACTACTTTCCATCTTTCCATCGAGCATTCCGCCATATATAAACAACACAACCATGGTGTTTTGTATTTGACGTCATAATTGTGCAAAGTCAATAAGCACGTCGGATATTATCGACAGGGTAATTAGACAGAATGTCGATGAGGAAAACGTTCAAGAGGTTTATGAGTAACTGTTGCTTTGTTATAATTCCTGGACTAGTCTCATTAAGCCTAGGAATTGAATGTTAGAGATTTTTCTGATACAAGATCTAAGCTCTGGCCAACCATGGTTTGGGTTTTGAGGACCTGTTGTTGCTGCAATCAGGTTGTGTTCATAATGGATGCCTAAATATGGTGGATGTGCATGGCAGGCATCTACCTATTAACCAACCTGTTTAGATTTTTAGGACCTGCTGCTGCGTTCAGGCTTTTAGCTTCTACAGTTAAGTTTAACATCATTAAAAATAACTTGTATTTAAATTTATATCTTTCAACGAAGCGTTTCTGTCTTGTTGCACTTTTAAGATCAATAAAATGTAAGTATTCTTGGCTTGGATGCACTTTTCATTGTCTCTCTCATGTCACTTGATTCGTTTTCGATGCTATTTATATATTTAAACTTTTATTTATATTTTATTTATATTTTTTAGTCACTCACCGCAGGCAGGTTGGTGGTCTTTCTGTCTTCTACCGACTCCTCTCCGGCCTTGCCCCAGCTCTCTCTGCGCTCAGTCCTCTAAATATTCCTACAGGTTGCACAAGATCTGCCAGCAACCCTCTAATGGTTAAACGGCCGAAATCTTGGCTCTCTGCTCACCTTCACTCCTTCATTCCTCTTTTCTCCCGTCTCTGGAACAAACTCCCTCACTCCCTTCAATCCCACTCCTCCCTCCAGGTCTTTAAAACAGCTGTTCACCACCATCTCTTATCTTCCCCCATCCAAAACCTTGATCTTTTCTACCCCCGCTCATTCACCCCAGATCCACTTTGTTTAAAATTCCAACTTCTTTCCTGGAAGTCCTTGCAGTGTCCATATGTTTTATACCTCTCCCACCCCCCCCCCCCCCACCCCCCTTCCCATGCCTCCCCCTCCCCAAAGCCCTCTCCCTCCCACAGATCTCTCGATGTCCCTGCTCTCAAATGTTGTGTTTGTGTCCTTTCCCCTCTCTCCCCATCTTGTCTACCGCTCCCCATGTTCTATGTGTCGGTTTGTCTTTCTGTGTGATTAATGTTAGCTCTTTCACGAGCCTCGATCTTGTATACAAAAAAAAAACAAAAAAAAAACGGAATCTGGAGTCACTGGAGAGTGAGGTGACAGAGGGTAGAAAGGTAATACATTCAGTGTGGCAGTAGTGCAATAGGTGTGCACAAAAATCAAGGGAAAAGATTAAGAGGAAAGAACAAGAACTTAGCTTGATGGAGGATACCCAATGTGCAGCTGGCTTTGGACGCCAGCTTTGATATATGGTCTGCTCAGCAGAGTCTATAGATTGTATATGGTGAGACTGAAAAGTTCAACAAACTGAAGATCTTCCATTGGTTGGTCATGAAAATATAAAGGTGGGTAATTTTGATAAACTTCTCTGAGAATGTGAATTATTTCCTGGATTTAATGACGTCGGCGTCAGGAAGGGCATCCGGCCATAAAAACATTGCCTCAAACAGGGAACCATGATTGTCATGGGGCCCGCAAGGCTAACCCCCGCTCTAGCGGGGAAAATGGCCTTAAAAACGATCATTCATATTCATTCATTTAATGACATCATGGAAAAAGTGTCAGGCCTTACGAGGCCAGCAGAAAGTGAAGCATGTGCTCCCACAATGCCAGTACGATGTGGTAATGTATGGAATATTGTGGAATCATCATTAAAGAGGAAAGGGTGGTTTTCCAGTGCATCACAGAGGTCAACTAGAATGACACTCGGTAGAGCGTAAACCTCCGCCAGGCTGAACAGTTTATGTTTTGTATACCTCTGATAGGCCGGATCTGGATTCAGACCTGAACCAAAATCTAATCAGCTTGTTCTTGTCACCTAACCAACTCATCCACCAAGTTTAGTCATAACTCGTCCATAACTTTTTTTAAATATCATGCTAGATATCATTTTTGGCCATGACACTCAATTTCAATGCCACGACAGGGGCTCCATCTCAAGACCCTAGCATCTCAAACCAGCCAGCTTAACCGTTAAGGCAACACCAGGCTTTCTCTCAATGGTGAAGAATCACTTTTAAAATTTTAGTATGCGGATCCGGATCTTCACCAAAATCAAATCAATTCATCCTCGACAAACGCCCCACTAAGATTTGTTCGAGTCCATCCATACATTTTTGAGATATCATGTTATATATTGTTTTTAGCACTATCACTCAATGGTGAAGAATCACCATCACTGAATGGTTAAAAAAAAATTTTTTTAAGTTCTCGTATCGGGATCTTCAACAAGATCGAATTGATTCGTCCTTCTCAAACACCCAACCTGTCACGTATTGTAGTGGAATTTTACTGAAGGTGAACCCAGGAGTGCTCGCTTATCCCACTAAAGGGGGCGTCTATAAGACCCGGGACAACCGCGGCGCAAAGACACTCCAGCGACACTTACTGTGACATATAGTCCTGTAGTTTGAATGGTATGTATGCCCCTATATGCTGTACTTGTTTTGTTTTGCTTTGCCTATTGATATCGGACATTGCCCTTATAATACTCCGATTCTGATGTCTATTGCATGAATGTATTTTTACAGGATGTTACCACAGATCTAAATGATATTAAACCTACCCAAGGGACAAGTCGTGTCTGTGGTTGATTTTCACGACATTTAATATCATTTAGATCTACGAAATGGCTAAACCCAAGATGATCACGGTACCGACTCTCGATGCGGGCGCACAATCCGAGGAGTCGGGGTCGGAGTTCACCCACTGGCTCAAAACGCTGGAGAATTACTTCGCCGCGCATGAAACAGAGCCCACTGCTGCCGCTAAGCTGTCCATGTTACATTTGAAGGTCCATCACCGCGTTTACCGGTGCATTGCTCGCTTTGAGACGTACGCTACAGCTCTGGTCGAGCTAAAGCGACTATACATAAAGAAACGGAGCGCCGTGCACGGCCGGCATCAGCTCTCTCAGCGGCGACAACAACCCTCGGAATCGATCGATCGCTACGCGCAGGAGCTGCAGCACCTTCTAGCGGACTGCATGCAGGAGGTACGGACCCACGAGCAAGTGCAGGACGACCTTCTCCGAGATTCTTTCGTCTCTGGAATTAGCTCTGGAGCCTTGAGGCTCCGACTTTTGGAGACCCCGGATCTGACATTTACGGAGGCACTATGGCTGGCTCACGTCTTTACAGATGCCCGTGAACAATCTACTGCTTATGACCACTCACGAGTCGTGGCGGGGACTTCTCTACTCGCGCGACCGGAGAGGGTTACCGCCGAGGATATGGGGGAGGACTCGACCACGTCCGAGTCTCTGGGTGCTCTTGAAGCGGACACAGCATCCGGCCTGACTGCCGCTACCGCTGCCCGGCCACGGCCTGAACGGTACGTGAAGTGTTATTTTTGTGGGAATCGGCAGCACCCCCGAATAGAATACCAGGCTCAGGAGGCGATATGCCATCTGTGCTCCACCAAGGGTCATTTTGCGAAGGTCTGCAAAAAGTCTGTGCGAGGTATGCTCGCCCGCGCGGCCTTGAATGGGCTTATCACTGAGCCAACGGACTGCGCACTGAGCGGAGCGGCCCGCCCGGCCTTGATGAGCATCTCCCCTCCTCGCGGGCCCCTGGCTGCACGCTCGACCTTGATGGGGGACATCGGGCCGCCTAAACAACTGGCGCGACCACGACCGGCCGCGGCGCGATCGGCCTTGGCTGGCGTCCGGACCCCCACCTCAAACAAGCAACGAAGTACTGCTTTGCCAACTCCTCTGGATTCGCAGCGAACGCTGCACGGGACTCGAGCGCCATCTGATGGCGGCTTTTACGAATTACACGCTATCGCACCAGCTCATGGAACGGTGGATGGCAGTGATCCTCTACGCGTGACTCGAGCGCCATCTGACGGCGGCTTTTACGAATTACACGCTATCGCACCAGCTCATGAAACGGAGAATGGCAGTGATCCTCTACCTGTGACGCGAGCGCTATCTGACGGCGGCTCTTACGAATTACACGCACTTGCCCCAGAACTGCCAACTGTGCGCTTGTCACGGGAATCCTCCGCGGGCTGCCCGAACGACCGGCAAACTGCAGCTGGCGTGGGAACATCCTCTGACAGTGGCTTTTACGATTTACATGCTCCTGCTCCAGCGCGGCCAACTATGCGCTTGTCACGGGAATCCTCCACGGGCTGCCCGAACGACCGGAAAACTGCAGCTGAAGTGGGATCCACTCGCGAGGCGAGATCTTCTCGCCCGGACGGCACAATACCTGCTGGGTCTTCCGGCCTTGCGCAGGCCATCATTCCGCTCAAGGTCGAGGGCGTTTGGTCACAAGCCTTAATCGACACGGGGTCTATGGATAGTTTTATCAATCAACGACTAGTGCATCAACATGGGTGGCCGGTTCTCGGGACTACACGACGGATCTTCATGGCCTCCCAAGGCCTTCGGCTGAGCACAAAAGGGGCATGTCGATTGAAACTTGTGATAAAGGGACGCACGGTCCCCGACGTGTATCTCATGGTATTACCTGCGTTATGTGCTGACGTTCTGTTAGGACACGATTTCCTTAAGCGACATGGACGTTTGGAAATGGACTTCGGTGGGCCGGACACGCTTGCTGTGTGCGCCCTCGCTCAGATGGACGTGGAGCCTCTCTCGCTGTTCCCCAACCTGACCACTGATTGTACCCCTGTAGCCGTAAAATCGCGCCGCTACTCTCGCGCAGACGCGCAATTCATTGCGGAAGAAACGGCCCTGCTCTTAAAGGACAGTATTATAGAACCCAGCCGGTCGCCGTGGCGGGCCCAAGTCTTAGTAGTGCGAAGTGAGGCCCATCGCCGGCGCATGGTAATCGACTACTCGCAGACGATTAATCGTTTTACACAGCTGGATGCCTACCCCTTACCGGGGATGGATGCACTAGTACGCCAGGTGGCCCAGTACTCCGTTTACAGCACTCTCGATCTGCGTAGTGCGTATCATCAGGTCCCCATCTCTAGGGCTGATCGCGTCTATACGGCCTTTGAATCGGGTCAACGGTTGTACCAGTTCACTCGACTCCCCTTTGGGGTAACTAACGGGGTCTCTTGTTTTCAGAGGGCTATGGATGACCTCGTTACGAAGGAGAACTTGACCGATGTCTTTGTCTATCTGGACAATCTTACGGTTTGTGGGTATGACCAGGGGCATCGCGACGCTAATCTGAAACGCTTCCTCAAGGTCACGCAGAAATATCGCCTAACCATGAATGCGGCTAGGTGTCGTTACTCTCTGCGCACGGTAGATCTTCTGGGGTACACTGTGACCCATGGCTCTGTCTCTCCGGATAAGGAGCGTCTGCGACCTTTGCTCGATATGGCTCCGCCTAGCGATCGGGCTTCGCTGAAACACGCTCTTGGGCTGTTCTCCCACTATTCGAAGTGGGTGCAAAATTTCTCCATGAAGCTCCGCCCCCTCGTGGCCTGCGACACGTTCCCCATTGGCCCGGCCGCCTTGGCGGCCTTCGAGGGTCTTAAAGCCGACATCGCTGGCGCCGCTGTAGCGACAATTGACGAGAGTGCATCTTTCGTCTTGGAAAGTGATGCCTCGGATCATGCGATAGCGGCGACTCTCTCCCAAGGGGGACGCCCTGTGGCTTTCTTTTCGCGGACTCTCACCTCCGCTGAGCGGAGGCATTCGTCTGTTGAAAAGGAAGCATACGTGATCGTCGAATCGATTCGGCGATGGCGGCCGTACCTGCTCGGGCGGTGTTTCCAAATCATCACGGACCAACAAAGCGTTGCATTCATGTACGACACCTTACATGCTCAACGCATTAAGAATGAGAAAATCACTCGCTGGCGTATCGAACTCGCCGACTTCTGCTACACTATCAAGTACCGCCCGGGGAAGGATAACCTGGTCGCCGACGCCTTATCGAGGCCGACCACTTTGTTTTTTTGTTTTTTTTTGTTTTTTTGTATACAAGATCGAGGCTCGTGAAAGAGCGAAGGGGTGGTCACTTTGGAGGGGCTGCGCCCTTTGCACGGCACTATGTGTCATCCCGGGGTAGCACGTTTCGCGCATTTTGTGCGCGAGGGGAATCTGCCGTACTCGATTGAGGACATCCGCCGATCTGCCGTGATTGCACTATCTGCGCGGAGCTCAAACCGCGTTTTTACAACCCTCCTATGGAGATGCTGGTTAGGGCTACTAGACCGTGGGAGCGTTTGGCGATGGACTTCAAGGGGCCACTGCCGGTGTCGAGTAACTCCTGTTACCTGCTCACTATCGTTGATGAGTATTCACGATTCCCCTTTGCTTATACGTGCGGGGATATGTCGGCTGCCACGGTTATACGGTGCCTACAGAATTTGTTTTCTATGTTTGGGTATCCGGCCTATGTGCATACCAATCGGGGTGCGGTGTTCTTGTCTCAGGAGGTGAGGGGCTACTTGCTCCAGAAGAATGTTGCTTTGAGCTACACCACCCCGTACCGGCCCCAGGCGAATGGGCAGATCGAACGCTTTAACGGGATTATATGGCCGGGGTCTGCGGCTCTAAACTCGATCCGGCTCTCCTATGTACCGCCACCAACCAGACTCCTCATGAAAGACTGTTCCACCACCCTAGAAGCTCAGGTAGTATCCAATCTTTACCCAGCTGGCTCGCTGAGCCGGGGCCGGCCTATCTCAAACGAGCGGTTCGCGCGAGCAAGTACGACCCCCTCGTTGATAAGGTGCGGGTACTCCAGGCTAATCCCGAGCATGCCCGTGTGCTAACGGCTGACGGACGCGAGTCTACTGTCTCAGTATGTCATTTCGCCCCTTGTGGGGTCGACGACAGGGATATCGACGACCCGATCTACGGGTCTATGGACTCTACCGAAACTTCCTCTATGGAACTACTGCCATCACTTCCGTTGTCGCCTACTCCCTTGCCTGATGGCTCTGGGGTGCCCCCTCCGACACCCACCTCCGACGGCTATTCCGACGCGGGGACTCCGGGCTTGGGGACGCCGTACCCGGTAGTCTCTGCACCCGAACTGGCAGGGTAGTTCGCCGCCCTGACCGCTACGGGTGGACCGACTGACGTGGATTGACGTACCCCATTCGATTATTGCTGACGCTTGCTTGCGACCTGCCTAGCGGCAGTATAGTTTTAACGGTGGGGAGAATGTCGTGGAATTTTACTGAAGGTGAACCCAGGAGTGCTCGCTTATCCCACTAAAGGGGGCGTCTATAAGACCCGGGACAACCGCGGCGCAAAGACACTCCAGCGACACTTACTGTGACATATAGTCCTGTAGTTTGAATGGTATGTACGCCCCTATATGCTGCACTTGTTTTGTTTTGCTTTGCCTATTGATATCGGACATTGCCCTTATAATACTCTGATTCTGATGTCTATTGCATGAATGTATTTTTACAGGATGTTACCACAGACCTAAATGATATTAAACCTACCCAAGGGACAAGTCGTGTCTGTGGTTGATTTTCACGACACGTATTATTTCAGAATTTAAGGTGGCACAAGATTCCCAAATTATTGAATGGTTTAAAGATATTTGGACCGCAAATGATGCATTTTGCAGTTTCTTTCAACAATGTTCCTTGCTTTTACTTGTCGAACGATAACTATTATTTTTGTACATACTGTACTTTATTTTGTTTCAGTATTTCTCCCTTCTTATCTGTCTCGGAAGTGCTTTCGCTTTAAAATGCTCCGACTTGACCACTGCAGTGCTCACCATGGACTTGCGGAGATGGGGAAATTGAGCGACATTAAAAGGAAAACTTATTATATATTTCTTGCGCCTTCAGCGCAAGCCTTTTGAAGATCTGACGAATCTACCAAATATGTGACTCAAGGCACACAAACCTTTCTGGGGCTCTGCAAATGTTTTCAGTGATGTGGGATTTAACACAATGGACAAGTGGTGCAATATCTGGACAGACAAGAAGATTGCAAACAAAGAACTGGTGAGTGATCTGACAGAAGAGTCTCCAGGTTTCGACCTTCCCAGAAACAGTGGTCAGCACACAACAGGATCCATACTCTCCATTCAAGCAGAGTACACCACATCACCTTTCCAAATGTAATTTCAAAAACAGCCCAGCATGTGAATGTGGTCACCCACATTGTGAATGAGTGTCACCTATGGAGATTTGATGAATGGTTGTTGACCTTTGGCCTATGTTGACCTTTTTGTCTATGATGATCTCAAAAATAGTTGGTGGTTGAATTCAGTTAGCTGATATGAAAATTATATTCAAATTTCACGTCAATTGGATGAGAATGGAGGATTTTAGAAATTTGAAAAAAAGTGGTTGACCTTTGTTGACCTTGTGACCTATGTTCATCACAAAAATAGTGGGTGGTTGAATTCAGTCCGCTGATATGTTAATCCTATTCAAATTTCAAGTCAATCCAATGAAAATTGAGGATTTTAGAAATTGAAAAAGGTAGTTGACCTTTTGGCCTATGTTGACCTTTTGGCCTATGTTGACCTCAAAAATAGTTAGTGCTTGGTTTCAGTAAGCTGATATGAAAATTCTATTCAGATTTCAAGTCAATCGGATGAAAATTGAGGATTTTAGAAATTTGAAATGGTTGTTGACCTTTGGCTTATGTTGAACTTTTGGCCAATGCTGATCTCAAAAATAATTAGTGGTTGAATTCAGTTAGCCGATATGTAAATCCTATTCAAATTTCAAGTCAATCAGATGAAAATTGAGGATTTTAGAAAACTAAAGAAAGTTGTTGAACTTTGGCCTATGTTGACCTTTTGACCTTTTGACTTCAAAAATATATATGATTTTGTCGGACCACGAACTCTACCATTTGGTGAAGTTTCGTGAATATCTGTTTAAAATTGTGACCTGCAGGCAAGTAAGTATAAGTGAGCGGACAGACAAACACATACACAAACAAACACACAAACCGGAATGATCAACATACTTGTCAAAAAAAAGAATTTTTTTGCCAAGTAATAACTTTTTTTGTAAGCCTTAACGGTTTTGTGCCAAATAACTGCCCAGAAAAAAATCTTCGATTTTCGTGAGTAAGAAATTGAATGTTATAAATAGTGTCTAAAATAGGAATGTGAAGAGAAAAGAGGTAAATCTCATTAAGATGATAAAAAATGATAAATCAATGCTTCTAATTGACGATGAAAATGTTATTGCAGAAAACTTTGACTGTTTTGTAACTATGGGGAACGACCCAGCCAGAAATATTCCCATTGGAAATAAGAACTTAATATCACATGGATGATCAATATATGAACTATGTTTATATTTCCTCCCCATCCAACTGAAATTATTACCCTCACCAGAGGAGAGAATATTGCATTTGAGTCTGTTTGTTTGTCTGTCTGTTTGTTTGTCCGCACAGAATAAATATGATTTTCTCTGTAACCGTTGGTCCGATTGAGAGGGCATTTTCACCACAGGTGCACCTCCACCTGCAGAATTTTTTAATTATAATTATTACATCATAGGTCACGTGGTATGGGCGCCATCTTGGAAAAACTGAAAAACTTTCTCCTCCATATCTCCATATCTCCATATGAAACCTCCATATCTCCGAAAGCGCTGAATAGAAAAATTGAGACATGGCTCATTGTAAAGAACTCTCCATGGGGAATAAAATATGTTAATGATGTCATAGGTGCCTCCATTATGACGTCATAATTCGACAATCGTACCAGATAAGATTAAAATTGTTAAAGCCATTCCCATTTTCAAAAAGGGCGACCCTTATGAGTTTTTCAATTATCACCGAATATCCCTTCTGATCACATTTTCTAAGATACTTGAAAAAATTATGCACACAAGACTAATTAACTTCCTTGATGAATCTGATATTTTATGTATTTGGTTTCCAGGAGAAAAATAACAATCAGTGTTTGTTAACATTTATTTTAAAAGGTAGCAAATGCCATCGAAAATTTTCTGTATACAGTTGGTATCTTTCTCGTCTTCAACACCTTTGTTACAATAGATCATGAAATTATTTTGCATACATTTTAATGTTATGGAATTATGAGAAAAGCCTTGCAATCGTTCAGAAATTAGTTGACAAATAGGAATCAATTTGTTGCTCTCAATGACTGCTAATCTAGTTTAAAAGTTGTGACGTGTGGAGTGCCACAGGGTTCCATGTTAGGGCCACGACTATTTATAATTTGCATAAATGTTTTTTACCCATCTGTTGTGTCGTAAAGTTCAGTAAGAAGAATTCAGTAAGGTCCAACTGTTTTATTCAATCCAACATCGAACGCACGACCCATTCCAATCCTCTTCACGCTCCGTCCTTTTCCCGGAACTCCTCCTCCTCTTGGCCACGCCCCCTCCAGCGTACCTTCTATGCACAACACGACATGTCCCCCTTTCTTTAACCACATGCATACCATAACTCAGTGACCAACAATATATACACCACCGGTCAAACGTTTTAGAACAACTCAATTTTTCCAGTTTTTATTGAAATTTACGCAGTTTAATGTCTCAATGTACTCTTAAATTAAGTATAAAACAAATAAACAATTGGAGAAAAAAAAAGAAATCATAGAATCATTTTGTTTAACAAAATTTAATTTAAATTTTTGACTCAGCAAAGTAGCCACCTTTTGCAGATATAACCGCCAAACACACTCGTGGCATTCTTTCTACAATGGAAATCAAATATTGTTCGGGATGTTCTTCTCAACACTGTTGCAGAAGTTCCCACAAATGTGTTGCACTTGGAGGTTGCTTTGCTTTCACCCTTCTGTTCAGTTCATCCCAAACCAGCTCAATGGGGTTTAAGTCTGGAGACTGTGCTGGCTATTCGATGATTTGAAGCCTACCGTCTTCTTCTTTTCCTCGAAGGTAGTTTTGACATAGCATGGAGGTGTGTTTAGGGTCATGATCCTGCTGTAGGATGAACCCCTGACCAACTCGGCGTATACCAGAGGGTATTGCATGGTGCTGCAAAATGCTGTGGTAGCCCTTTTGGTTCAGGTTGCCAGTCACTCTGTGCAAGTCGCCGACTCTGGATCCAGCAAAAGAGCCCCAGACCATCACGCTTCCTTCTCCATGTTTGACAGTTGGTGTCACACTGAGGAACCATCCTTTCGCCTACTCGACGGCATACAAAAACCCTGCGTGATGAACCAAAGATTTCAAATTTTGATTCATCGGTCTATAAGACCTTCTTCCAGTCTTCAGTAGTCCACTGGCGGTGCTTCATGGCCCAGGCAAGCCTCTTTTTCTTATTTTCCCATGTTAGCAATGGCTTTCTTACTGCCACTCGACCTGTCAAACCTGCAGCTCGAAGTCTTCTCGTCAGTTGAAACTGAGACTTGGTTACTTTGACCAGTGTTAAGCTGTGCTTGAAGCTGTTGTCCTGTGAGCCGCTTATCACGCAAGCTGTTGACTCTCAGAAACTTGTCTTCTGATTCTGTTGTGGCTTTCGGTCTGCCAGACCTCTTCCTGTCAGAATTTCCTCCAGTTTTCCAATATACTACTTCCCACCGTACCCAGTTGTACCCAGCTGCTCCTGGACTCTGTGTCCTTTCCTCCCGACAAGTTGGAAAAGTTTCTGTCAACCCTCGACTCTGATTCTGCAACTGGACCTGACGGCATCAGCCCACGGGTCCTAGAATTCTGTTCTTCTGCTCTTTCACCCACTCTCTCTGTTCTCTTCACCCTCTCTTTTGCTCAAGGTCATCTGCCATCTGCTTGGAAATCAGCCAACATCACCGCTGTACACAAAAAGGTGCAAAAACAGATCCTTGCAACTACAGACCAATCAGCCTCCTCCCAATTATCAGCAAAGTCATGGAATCCATCATTGCTTCGGATATGAAATCTTTCCTCTTCTCCAATGGCTCTGATCCTCTGATCCTCTGATCCTCAACCTCCGATCATCAATTTGGTTTCAGACCAGGTCACTCTACTCTGGACATGCTGCTTCTGCTGTCTCAAGAATGGATGGAGGTCCTCAATGCCAAACAGGAAATTAGAGCTGTCTCCCTTGACATATCACATGCCTTCGATACGGTCTGGCACCCCGCTCTGCTCACCAAACTCTCCTCCTTTGGTATCCATGGAAATCTCCACACATGGCTGGCGGACTTCCTCTCTAGTCGCAGTCAACATGTGGCCCTGAATGGGTTTCTCTCACCTCCTCTTCCTGTTTAGGCTGAGGTTCCCCAAGGCAGTGTTCTGGGCCCTGTGCTTTTTCTGGTCTTCATTAATGATCTCTCTGACTCTCTTTAAAATCCTCTCTATCTCTTTGCTGATGACTCCACTCTCTGCCGCTCCATTCCTTATCCCTCAGATCGGCAGTCTGCAGCCTCTTCACTCTCTGCAGACCTGGACAAAATAACAGAATGGGCAAACAAGTGGAACATGTCTTTCAATCCTGACAAATCTCACACTCTTACGATGTCTCTCCGAAAAGACCGACTCGAAAACCCTCCCATCCACTTTCTGAATCATCTTCTCCAAGAAGTTCTGTCACTCAAGGTTTTGGGTCTCACTATCTGCCATGATTTTTCCTGGGAAAACCACATTTCCAAGCTAGCCTCCAAAGCCAGTCGCCGACTGGGCATCCTCCGTCGTGCGAAGTCCTTCCTTGGCTCACCTGAGCTCCTCACCACATACAAGGCTTTCATCCGCAGCTCAATGGAGTACTGCTCTCCGCTCTGGGCTGGTGCTCCTGCCTCACACCTAGCTCGTCTTCACGCTGTTGAAACCAAAGCGTTCAGAATCATTGGAATCTCCCGCGATGAAGCTAACTCCAAGGGCCTTTCACATACTCACCGCAGGCAGGTTGGTGCTCTTTCCGTCTTCTACCGACTCCTCTCCGGCCTTGCTCCCCCAGCTCTCTCTGGGCTCTGTCCCCCAAATATTCCTACAGGTCGCACAAGATCTGCCTGCAACCCTCTTATGGTTAAACTGCCAAAATCAAGACTCCCTGCTCACCTTCACTCCTTCATACCTCTTTACTCCCGCCTCTGGAACAAACTCCCTCACTCTCTTCAATCCCACTCCTCCCTCCAGGTCTTTAAAACAACTGTTCACCACCATCTCTTATCTTCCCCCATCCAAAACCTTGATCTTTTCTACCTTCGCTAATTTCACCCCAAATCCACTTTTTTGAAATACCAACTTCTTTCCTGGAAGTCCTTGGTGTCCTTGTGTTTTATACTTCTCCAAGCCCCTCCCCCTTCCCACGCGTCCTCCCCCCAAGCCCTCTCCCTCCCACACATCTCCCGATGTCCCTGCTCTCAAATGTTGTGTTTGTGTGCTTGCCCCTCTCTCCCCATCTTGTCTACCACTCCCTCTTTTTATATATTTTGTTTGTCTGTTTGATTTTTTTTTTTTTGTGATAAATCTTAGCTCTTTCACGAGCCTCAATTCTGTATACAAAAAAAAAATTGCAGTGCAATATTGTCCAAATAATGCTTCAGAGGATGTAATAACAGTCTGTTCCAATACTACTTTTATACAGACAGGGAGTTTGTAATCAAGTAATCAGCAGAGGTTGGGACACCTGTAGGAATGGTTTGCATCAATTTTCAATGCTTAATGTACTTACATTGCTGCAGAACAGCTGTAAGTTGTTAACCCATTACTTGTTCCCTGAAGAAGGCGTTTTATATCTATGCAATTTACATTATTTCCCCGTTTTTGCTAACCTAAACTTTTTTTTAAACCTCGAGCAATTTTCTGCTTACTTTTGTACCATTTCAGGTTATTCACTGGACATTAAACTGTGTAAATTTTCAATAAAAACTGGAAAAATTGAGGTGTTCTAAAACGTTTGACTGGTAGTGTATATATATGTATGTGTGTACATATATATATATATATATATATATATATATATATATATATATATATATATATATATATATATATATATATATATATATATATATATGTATATATAATTATATATATATATATATATATATATATATATATATATATATATATATATATATATATATATATATAGTTAACTAGAAGATGAAATGTAGTAATACCACAGCATGGATTAACCATACAGTCACGTGAAAAAGTAAGTACACCCCATGTAAAGTTTTGACTTTTTCAACATATTTCAACATACAGCTATTTGATCTTCATTTCAACAATATTGATAGATAAAGGTGATATAATATAACATATATCATGAAACATTTACATTTTGTCGTCCATTGTATAATTTAAATAAACATAAATGCAAATTTCGCATGTGGAAAAAGTAAGTACACCTTTGGCTCTCATAGGTGGTATTGCCCCCTTTGGCAGAAACAACCTCAAGTAGGCGTTTCTGAAAACTGTCTACCAGTCTCTGACATCGACTGGGAGAAATTTTTGCCCACTCCTCCATGCAGAATTATTTCAGCTGTGCGATGTTTGAGGGGTTTCTTGCATGCACAGCTCGTTTCAAATCCTCCCACAACATCTCGATGGGATTTAGATCCGGGCTTTGACTTGGCCATTCCAGAACCCTCCATTTCTTTATTTTCAGCCATTCCTTGGTGGATTTACTGGTATGTTTAGGGTCATTGTCATGTTGCAAGGTCCACCTTCGGTTGAGCTTCAACTTTCCGAAAGATGGCCTCACATTATCCTCAAGCACCCATTGGTACAATAAAGAATTCATAGTGGATTTTATGATGGTGAGCTGCCCAGGTCCTGATGCAGCAAAGCTGCCTCAAACCATAATATTTCCACCACCATGCTTTACAGTTGGTATCAGGTTCTTGTGGTCAAATGCTGTCTTTGGTTTTCGCCAAACATGTCTTCTGGTACTGTGGCTAAATTGCTCTTCCTTTGACTCATCTGTCCAGAGCACATTGTTGCAGAAGTGAGGGTCTTTGCCTACGTGTTCATTGGCAAACTTTAATCTTGCCCTGATGTTCTTTCTGGACAGCAAAGGTTTCCTCCTGGCACACCTCCCATGTAGATCAAATTTGTGCAGCCTCTTTCTAATGGTAGACTCGTGCACTTAGACATCAACAGTGGCAAGAGCTACCTGTAGGTCCCCTGATGACATTCTGGGGTTCTTAGAGACTTCTTTCAGCATCTTGCGGTCTGCTCTTGGGCTTAACTTGCTGGGGCGGCCTGGCCTGAACAAGTTGGCATTTGTTTGGAATCTTCTCCACTTGTAGATGATCTTCCGGACAGTCGAATGATTGATTTAAAATTGTTTGGAGATCTTTTTAAATCCCTTCCCAGACTCGTAGGCATCTATAAACTTTTTTCTGAAGGCCTCAGAGAGCTCTTTTGATCTAGGGATGGTGACGCCGCACACTTCAACAACAAAGAGCAAACCAAATCTAAATGTCTGAGGTTTAAATAACACAGGTTCCTCCAAGATCCTCTCTGACGCTGTTCTAATCATCTGCACCTGAGCTGGTGCACCTGATTCTAATTTTAGGTATTTGAAGTCGTGATAAATGTAGGGGTGTACTTACTTTTTCCACATGCAAAATTTGCATATATGTTTATTTAAATTATACAATGGACAGCAAAATGTAAATGTTTCATGATATTTGTTGTATTATATCACCTTTATCTATCAATATTGTTGAAATGAAGATCAAATAGCTGTATGATGAAATATGTTGAAAAAATCAAAACTTTACATGGGGTGTACTAATGTACTTACTTTTTCACGTGACTGTAAAACAACTAATAATAGACATGCAACAGTTTATCATAGCTTCCTTTTCTGACTCTCTAAAAACTTTAGGTTACATCATCACATAATCTTGTGTCTAGACTGTAGGTCTGCGAACTCAGGCATCCCGGCCGACCTGCACAGATTCTGATGTGTCTTGAGCTGGTGGTGCGGTGATGCCAGGAAGGAGTGGTTGCTTGGTATCGTCTCTTTCATTCCCTTGACAGGAAGATGCTAAATGAGAAGCATTCCAGATCTGTCCATCGGACAGTTTGTACGTGTGAGATCCTCTTCGCTCCATAACTTGGAGAGGCGCTGAAAATTTAGATTGTCCCTTTCGGAGGATGCCTGGTTTTCTCACTCGGACGAAGGAGCCACATTCAAAGTTCACATCCTTTGCCCCCCGCCATTTGTTGGTGTACGCCTTTTGCTTGTTCTGCTTCTCTTGTACTGTGAGTGCTGTGTTTTTGTGTGACGGCGTGTGTTGGCCTTTGGCATCTGTAATCCAGATACATGAAGCTTGGTGTGCATCTCTCTCCCATGAAGCAGTTCAGCAGGTGATCGCTGTGTTGTAGCATGTTGGGTTGCCTGGTTTGTTTGAAGAAAGTCCGTTTTAAATGTTTTCCAGTCTTTCCTCTCGATGTTAGCAGTGAGCAAGCTTTCTTTTAAGCTTCGATTGAATCGTTCTATTTCTCCATTCGCTTGCGGGTAGTAGACTGCTGACTTTCTGTGTGTAATGTCTGTCTTTCAGAAAGGTTTCAAATTCCCGAGAGGTGAATTGTGAACCAATGTCAGATATCAACTCTTTTGGGTTACTTTCTCTCCTGAAGACAGATGACAGGAACTTGATCACTGTAGTGGAAGTGACCTGGGATGTGAAGGCAATTTCTGGCCATTTGCTAAAGTAATCGATGAGTGTGATAGCGAAACGACAGTCCAGTGGTGCAGATTTGAAGGGCCCCACTATGTCGATTGCCAGTTTCTCCCAAGCTGCGTCAGGATAAGGAACCGGCTGCAGTGGTGATGCGTGTGTTGCGTGTGATGCGTGTGCTGACAAGTAATGCAAGCTTTGATTGCAGACTCTACGTGTGCATCCATTCCCGGCCACCAGTACAGATCCCTTAACCGCTGCTTTGCCCTCACTATACCCTGGTGAGTGTCATGTGCTAATTTGATGAAATGTGGTTGTTGCGCATCCGGGACAAGAAGGCGGTGAGTAACTCTCCTCATGCATCCTCTTGTAATGACAGTTCATTTTGCAATCTGAAGTAAGGAAGGAGATCAGGATCCAAGCCTTTCGATCTTTTCAGCCAGCGCTTTGTAAGCATCTCCCGCAGCTTTGCTTGAACAGGGCAGGAAATACAGGCAGTTTTGAATTATTCAATTGTCACAGCAGTGAGGGTTGATGTGAGCGCGACAGCCTCAACATCATCCTCCAGGCTTGGCTCTGAAGTAGGTAGTGGCAGGTGAGACAAGCAATCAGCTGTTACATTTTCAGAGCCAGGCTTGTACTGAATGTCATAATTAAATGACAGAAGCCGTGCGGATCATCTGGCCATGCGCATTCCAGCTCTTCCCAATCCTTTTGTGGAAAGCAGTGTAGTGAGAGGACTGTGGTCAGTGCGTAATGTGAAATGTCTGCCCCAGAGATAAGTCCTCCACTTCTCTGTCGCCCACACGCATCAAGCGCATCCCTTTGCCCCGTGGAATACTTTGTTTCCGATTCAGTCAGCATTCGGGATGCAAATGCGATGGTTTTCTCTGTTTTGTCAGCATGGATTTGCGTCAGGACCGCTCCAAGACCATAATATCAGAGGCATCAGTTGTCGCTATGGTGCATAGCACTGAATCAAAAAGAGCGAGAGCTGGACTACAGACAATCAGTTCTATAACTGACTCAAAACTTTGCTGTGCCTTGACTAACCAGGAGAAGGTGGATGGTCCCCGTAGTAATTCTCTCAGAGATTCCACGACTGATGCATAGTTAGGGATGAATGTGGCATACCATGACGTGAGTCCGAGAAAAGAGCGCAAATTCTGCACATCTTTCGGTGGGGGTGCTTGTGACACCGCAACAACATGAGCAGGGTCAGGTTTCAGTCCTGCATGTGACACCACATGTCCTAAAAATGACAACTCCGTCTGTCTGAAGTGGCATTTTGAAAGGTTCAGTTTCAGCCCAGCTGCATCAATACGTTGTAGTACCTCTCTGAGGTTTTTATCATGTGCTTCGGGAGTTCCTCCAAAAACGATAACATCGTCTCGGTAGGCCTAACACCGAGCTCCGGGCTGTTGTTTTTTTTATGGCAGACATCATCCTCTAGAAACAACTGGGTGCTGAAGCGAGCCCGTAAGGGATTCTTTGTAGCGAAACAGTCCCTCATGCGTAATGAAGGCAGTGAGGTCCCCTGCTGTGCTCATGCAATTCAACCTGGTGGTACACACTTTGTCCAGCATGGAGAAAAGTGTGCTGCCTCGCAGCTCGGCAAACATCTCCTCCATATGTGGAAGAGGATATCCGTCAATCACCATCGATTTATTTGGTTCTCTCAAATCCACACACAGGCGAATCCCTCCGTTTTTCTTCATTGTCAATACAATTGATGAAACCCATTCTGAAGATTCAATTGGCTCAATTACATCCAATTTAATGAGCTTTTCAACTCCTGAGAAACAGCATCTCTCGCAGAAAAAGGCAAGCGGCGCAGCTTTTGCTGGACTGGAGTCACATTGGGATGAATTTTAACGAGATGAATAAACCCCTTTGCACAGCCCAGTGTGTTCTCCTTGCTGTCACCTGCAACATTTTTTTTTTTTTTTTGTATAAAGGATCGAGGCTCGTGAAAGAGCGAACATTTATCACACAAAAAAATCAAACAGACCAACAAAGTATATACAGACTTGGCATTTAATATGGAATATTTTTTTTGTGGGGGTGAACTTCCTTTTCAAGATGACTTAGAACCAAAAGTTCATTGGAATTATGTTGAAATTATTCTAGATTTTGTTAATGTGACCTTTAAAAGAAACAAAAACCACATTTGACATTTCGAAGCAAATAAATTGATCCTTGAAAGTGATGTAAACTGATATCGAACTCAATTCACGGACAGTACTGTGTTAAACTTATGTACGTTTTCCAGAAGTATCTCTTTATTTTGCACATTAGCCAAACTTTTTTTCAACAAAAACAAAAGCTAAATTATGACTGGGATTACGGACAGTAAAATTACAGTTCAGTACTTCGTGTAACCCCCACGAGCATTCAGGAGAGCACAGACACGTCGAGGCATGCTGTTCACGAGATTTGCCAAGGTTTGGACAGGAATCGCTTGCCATGCAGTGACAATAGTCTGCTGCAATTCACGCACAGAGGTCGGCTGCTGGTCCAAGTTGTCGATTTGACGCGTTAATTCTGCCCACAAGTTCTCAATCGGATTCATATCCGGGGACATGGCAGGCCACTCCATATGCTCTACACCACGGTCAGCAAGAAAGTGTTGGATCATGTGAGCACGATGAGGCCGTGCATTGTCATCTTGGAAGACAAAGTTTCCTCGAAAGGCTGCACAAGCAAATGAAAGCAATGTTTCTTCCAGAATGACCCTGTACTTGAACTGCTTCAGGTTTCCATTCAGAACAACCAGGTCAGTTTTGCCCCCTGCATGAAAAGCAGCCCAAACGGTCACCCCACCACCTCCAGCTTGGACTCTTGGCACTATACAATCTTCGTTGTGGGCTTCATGCACTGTCTGCCCATGCGGACGTGGCCATCTTGATGATAGACCAGAAATCTAGACTCGTCACTGAAGGTCACGTGATTCCAGTGTCCTGGCTGCCATTGACGGTGCTCTCTGGCCCACTGCAATCGGCGCTGGCTGTGTTGTCTGGTCAGGCATGGCTTTCTCAGGGGACGCCTGGCATGATAGCCTGCTTGAACCAGTCGTTGGTTGACTAGCCTTCTGGATACAGGCACATTTGTCAGTTGCTGCCACTCAGCCCTAAGCCGATGAGCTGACTTGGTACGGCCATTGCAGACTAACCGGTGCAGCTGGCGATCATCTCTCCTTGTGGTTCTGCGTGGACTTCCTGGCCTCGGTCTTGGAGTAGGGACACCCCTCTGAGCATTTCGTTTCAGGATCTTTGACACCTGACCTTGAGTGATGCCATACTGCCGAGCAATAGCACGCTGTTTCATGCCAGAATTTCGTAAAGCCACCACTCCATGACAGACAGCATTATCAAGTTGACGGACCATCTCCAGAGGAAGCGGCAATAACTTTTGTAGACATGCAGCAGTTGTTTTCCACTAATACAGAACGCAACAACCCTTATATACCCGATTCTGAAGCCAATCGTCAAATGTACCTGTCTGTACATTTTGTCACGCCACCTGTGATATAATCCTGTTATTGACTTCTTGCTGCGACAGAGAATCAGTGACATGGTTCTTTGAACAAAGAAATCACCGAAGCGTAAAAGAAACTCACCAGATTGATATACTGAGTTCAGAAAGTAAACCCAAGTCAAGAAAAAATATATATTCCATATTAAATGCCAAGTCTGTAATAAGGGGAGCGGTAGACAAGATGGGGAGAGAAGGGGAAGCACACAAACACAACATTTGAGAGCAGGGACATCGGGAGATCTGTGGGAGGGAGAAGGCTTGGGGGGAGGATGCGTGGGAAGGGGGGGGAGGGGTGGGAGGAGTATAAAACACAAGGACACTGCAAGGACTTCCAGGAAGGAAGTTGGAATTTCAAAAAAGTGAATCTGAGGCGAAATTAGCGGGGGTATAAAAGACCAAGGTTTTGGATGGGGGAAGATAAGATATGGTGGTGAACAGCTGTTTTAAAGACCTGGAGGGAGGAGTGGGATTGAAGAGAGTGAGGGAGTTTGTTCCAGAGGCGGGAGAAAAGAGGAGTGAAGGAGTGAAGGTGAGCAGAGAGTCTTGATTTTGGCAGTTTAACCATAAGAGGGTTGCTGGCAGGTCTTGTGCGACCTGGAGGAATATTTGGGGGATAGAGCCCAGAGAGAGCTGGGGGAGCAAGGCCGGAGAGGAGTCGGTAGAAGACAGAAAGACGACCAACCTGCCTGCGGTGAGTAAGTGAAAGGCCCTCGTAGTTAGCTTCATCGCGGGAGATTCCAATGATTCTGAAAGCTTTGGTTTCAACAGCGTGAAGACGAGCTAGGTGTGAGGCAGGAGCACCGGCCCTGAGGGGAGAACAGTATTCCATTGAGCTGCGGATGAAAGCCTTGTATGTCGTGAGGAGCTCAGGTGTGCCAAGGAAGGACTTCGCACAATGGAGGATACCCAATCGGTGACTAGCTTTGGAGGCCAGCTTGGAAATGTGGTTTTCCCAGGAAAGATCATGGTAGATAGTGAGACCCAAAAGCTTGAGCGACAGAACTTCTTGGAGAGGATGGTTGAGAAAGTAGATGGGAGGGTTGTCCAGTCGGTCTTTTCGGAGAGACATAGTAAGAGTGTGAGATTTGTCAGGATTGAAAGACTTGTTTGACCAGTCTGTGATTTTTTCTAGGTCTGCAGAGAGTGAGGAGGCTGCAGACTGCCGATCTGAGGGATGAGGAATGGAGTGGAACTTTGCGACTGGAGTTCGATTTGCCCTGTTTTGGGTGGTAGAAGTGATGCTACCATTCAGCAATATTGCATGTCGAGTGCAGCAACCAGGTCTCTGCCCAGAATGGCAGTGCCGCTCCGCACTATGCAGAATTCAGCTGGTGCACAATGATTCTCGAAAGTCACATCAGCATGCAGGCAACCCCGCACAGGAATCGGATTTCTCAGGTAGCTAACCAGGTGTAGTTTTGGCTCAGTCAGTGACACATTTTTGAAACATTGACTGTAGACAGATTCAGGAAGTATCGATACTGCCGAGCCTGTATCTAACATTAGTTCAATGTCCATGGGCTCTCCCCCGGCAGCAGTAACATGTACAGTGCACATTATCTTATCAGCATCTCGAGTCCTATTGTCTACACTCAACACATTCACGACAGGTACAGGCACCTCGTGAACGTGTTTTGAGCTCCGGCAAACTGTCGCAAAATGTCCTCTCTTTTTGCAGCTGTTGCACTGTGCGTCCTTTGCTGGGCATCCATAGTCACTAGCTGTGTGGTTTACAGAACCGCATCTATAACACGTCTTCCCTTGAGCCGGTTGGGATCGCTGATCTGAAATACCTCTCCCAGCGAGTCAAAAGGGTCTTTTGTTACTCTGCGATTCCTGTGCCTGCACAGGGTGTATGTTTGGCCTGTTTGGCGCTAGCAGCCCCTTGGCCTATGATCTTAGCCTCTGCCATTGCCGACTCAGTCTGTCTAGCGATGGTTATAGCTTTCTGTAATGTCAGTCCCGTTTCAACACCACACGATCATCCAAAGGTTTGTCTTTTATATTGTTTACCGATTATTTTAACCTATTTTTCTCTCATCCTGATCCCAACCTTCTCTCATCCTGACAAAACAAATTTCATGCTCTTTAGCAACAAACGATCTGTGCTTTCCGAACCTATTCTCATAAACGAACAAAGCGGAAGATAGAATGCACCAAATTCTTTGGTATGTTAAATCGTGACCACCTGTGTAAAAAACATGTAAATGAGTTGTGTTAAAGAGTATCTCGTAATGTTGGTAATATGAATAGATTAAATAATTTCTTTCACAAATCCATACTTCTAATATTAAATTCCACTCTTATTTCGTCTTCGTTAAATTATGGTTTACTTGCCTGGGTTCCTTCAAATTGGATTCCTTGGATTGGATTCTTCCCAAATTATTTTTTTTTGTATACAAGTTCGAGACTCGTGTAAGAACTAACATTGATCACAAAAAGACAAACTGACACATAGAACATAAAACATATGATAAAGGGAGCAGGAGAACAAGATGGAGAGCAAGGCCATCGGGAGATCTCTGGGAGGGAGAGGGCTTGGGGGGAGGAGGCATGGGAAGGGGGTGGAGGGGGGTGGGGGGGTATGGGAGAGGTAAAAAAAAACAAAAACACATGGACACAGCTAGGACTTCCAGGAAAGAAGTCGGTATTTCAAAAAAGTGGGTCTGGGGTGAATTAAAAAAATTGCTTGTGAATTGCTTGTGAATTGCTTGTGAATTTGCTTGTGAATTTGCTTGTGCAATTTGCTTGTGTATAAAATCTTATGACAAAAAAGTCATGAGAATTGGCTGCAATCATCGTTATCGGACACACACTAATCTTTTATTTTATGAAAACAAAATTCTTAAGATGATGATGGTGTGAGTCGGCGTTTTTGACGAATCTATTTCCTTCGTTGGTGTGCTCACTAAGCATTGTGCGCTGTGCAATGGCTGTATAGTCCAATGCGGGACCCACAGCGTCGACCATAAACATCTTCTTTTAACCCTTGGATGCAGTGATTGGGCCTCGGAGGCCCACAAGATTTTTTTGTTGCAAAAACTATGCTGTACAATTTTTTTTGGGAATGAGCCTCATTGTCACCGACTTTCATGTTGTTACACAAAATTCAGTGACATTAAAAAAAAATTAATTCAGGCTCGTGGGAAAATCTTCATTCTTAACTTATAACCCGAAAATCCGACATGAATGCAGGCCTGGGGCCTCCGAGGCCCCACATAAATGTTGTTGTACTACTATGTTATAATCATTATTTTCGTGGTATGAGCCTCATTATATGCTCCTATAACTTGGTTACAAATAATTCAGTGACAAAAATATGAAAAATAAAAAACTTTGCACGAATACATTTGTGGGGCCTCCGAGGCCCAATGGCTGCATAGGTGTAGGATTTTTGACAGTTGTGGACATATACATTCTAAATAAAAGGATTAGTGAATCATATTTTTTGAGCAAATACTCCTCCATGAGCCTCAACTTTGTAGAGAAAAAAAAGTTGAAAAACCAAGAACAAAAAATTTAAAAAAAGAAAGAAAAAAAAGCATTCATTACTTGTATGGGATTCTTCCAACTAATAGGATCAATGATTCACATTTTCTGGGCAAATACACATCCATGAGCATCGACTTGGATTGAAAAAGGATATTAAAGAAAAAAAATCGATAAAAAATATAAAACAAAAAAACCACGAATACATCTGTTGGGCCTCCGAGGCCCAATGGCTGCATTTATATAGGATTTTTGATGCCTGCATCTAAGGGTTAACTGCAGTTATATTAAACCTTGGATTTTATTTATTTATTACTTAGATAGAACGATCTACCAAATGCACTTGCACAAAATTATTTACAAAAACCGTGCACTGTAGCGTGGTGCTACGCACGCAACTTCTTTGCCAAGGAAGGAAAGCCACAACGCATAGGGTCAAAAGAGTCTTTATTGTAAAGCTCAAACTGCAGCACTGACGTGCTCGGGGCTGCGCGCCCCGTGTATATCCCAAGGCCACGCATACCCCTCGGGCGTGGCCGACACCCTCTTGGTGCGCGGAATGATGTCACCGCACCAGCGAGCCATCGTGTCTGCCACACACGCCCCCCCAGAATCCCCAGAAAACCCTGAAGGGTCAGTTTGCGGGGCAAACGGATGACCCGGCCGAAGTGCCCTCTGGCGGCTGGCGGCGTCTGGGATGCCGGGATGTCATCTGGGATGCCTCCGGCGGCACCTGGGATGGGTGCAGGACCGGGGGGGGGGGCGTGCTGGTGGGGCTGGGCGGTGCCGGAGGTCCGCCCGCGGGGGGTCGGCCCCGATGCGGGGGCCGAGCCACTGGTGGGGGGTGGTCCACGTCGAGGTGGGCCAGCTTGAGGCGGTCCACGGAAACGCGGTCAGGAGTACCGCCGATGTCGAGGATGAAGTGTTTCGCCCCGGTCTCCAGCACGCGGAAGGGCCCGTCGTACGGGGGCCGCAGCGGTGTCCGGTGGGCGTTGTGGCGGACGAACACGTGTTCCGCCGTGCGAAGCTCCGGGGCGATGTGCGTTAGCGGGCACCCGTGGTGTGCCGTCGGCACCGGGGCGAAACTCTGGGCGGTCTCCTGCAATGCGGAGTGCTGCTGCGCCGCGGACCATTGTGCCGTGGAGTCGGGGAGGAACTCGCCCGGCACCCGCAGCGCTTGTCCGAAGACAAACTCCGCCGCAGATGCGCGTAGGTCATCCTTGGGCGCCGTCCGGAGGCCCAGCAGGACCCAGGGGAGCCTGTCGACCCAGCCGCCGTCGTGGAGGGTGGCCCAGAGCGCGGCCTTCAAGGAGCGGTGGAAGCGCTCGCACAGGCCGTTGGCCTGGGGGTGGTAGGCCGTGGTGCGGTGCAGCTGGACGCCGAGGCCCCGCGCGACTGCCCCCCAGAGCTCCGAGGTGAACTGGGGGCCACGAGTAGGGAGATAATGGGGCTTCCAGGACACCCATGTATTTAGATGGGACTTTTCCCCAAACTGCCCATTTTTCCCCCGATTACCGCAACACCCCCTTCTCCTTTTACATGTAAGTGAATGGGGGAGTCCTTACTTACCCTCCAAGGACCACGTGACATTCAAAATTCCTCATTGATCCTATGAATATTTGCTCATTTTCTAATTTTTTAAACAACTCCATTCTCTTATGGAACTCATCCCCATCTAGGATATTGATAAACTTTACATCAAGTACCTTTCTCTGTGCGTTTATAAAATGATATGTTTCACGGAGGGAGCTGGTCTGCCCTCCTCCCGATCCACATACCATTTTAAAATTATAATATTTATTATCCGGTTGATAACCATCAAAGTTCTCACTCCACTCTAATATATTTTTCTTCCCGCCCTCCATTACCCCACTTAACAAATGAATACGTTTATCAGTCTTGAGGATCTTCTGACCAGTGATCCTCTCAACCTCTCGGATCTGGTATTTCTCACACTCATTATGTTTTCCATTTATATACCAAGGTTGATTACACCTCCACCCTTTAGTCTGGTTAATACTTGGTTCCTTCATTTATTTATTTATAAAAAAGGCGGCGGTAGCCCTTAAAACCCCTAACCCCCCTTTTTAACTTATCACTTATATATATATATATATATATATCTTATCACTTATATATATCTTATCACTTATATATCTTATCACTTATATCTTATCACTTATATATCTTATCACTTATATACTTATATAACCATAAGGGAGACTATCAATTCCATTTTCTAAAATATATCGTTTATCATCATATGCTCCTAGTGCTAGTTTATTTATCTCTTCTGAATATAATTCATGCTTATAACTCCTAATCCCTTTTACCTTTCGATATTGTTCCCCCCCACTCATCAAACATTGATAATAATGACCAAAATTTATACTTTCTTTAATTACATTTTTCTTAATCCCCTTGAGCTTCTGATCACACTTCTCCACATTCCCAACTCTATATTTATACGCATAGGCCTTTGCTCTCAATGCTATGAACTCACTCAGAATATTTCCACCAAGCTCATCCTTGAACTTTCCAATCACCTTTTTATTTTGATTCGAGAACAGCTGACTAGTAGCATCATAGTTGCTTGTATCATAGATTAAAGAATCTGTTTTCATATCATCATAGACGTCATCTGTCTTGATACTCAGGATGAAGCTGTCCGTATCCATATACATCAACATGACGTTATCATCATACTTTGTTTTCAAATTCTCATAATAATATTCATACATCAGTAGTTTTGATAGATCGAGAACAGTAGTACCAATATAAATCGGTTTATCCATCTCAATTTCTTCTTTCATCATATGAACAGCACAAAAGTTTTCTGTAAAGATTTCAACACGCTCAAAGCTCGGTCTGTTGATTAGTTTGGAAGTTTGTTCCCAGGAAGTTGTCAACTTGATATTTTGTCTCTTTCTAACATTTTCCATAGTCTTCCCAAACACCGCGTTATTCATCAACTTATAAAAATCTTTCTCAAAGTCAGTCTTTCCAAGCGTTCTCTTTCGAGTGTTAAAATCAATATATTTCATTAACCAATAACTCTGTTTGAATTTCAGGACCCAATGAACTTTCTCAACAATTAGGCCATGTTTCACAAATTGTAAAAGATTTCTCTGATGTAGTACATAGTTCTTCTCATCAAAGAATGTTGTTAAAAGTTTTTCTGTTCTTGATCCCTTATCAAACGATTTCTGATATTCACTCAACCACTCTGGGTTTGTCAATTCTTTCTCACACCCGAAAGGAAGATCTTTATGTTTCTCAAAGAGTTCTTTTGGATACTTTAGATCAACCTCCAGGAAATACCCTTCTTTCCTTTCATCCAACTCTTTTTGTGTTGATCTCAGAATATTTTCTAGAACACCCTCATGATCACTCTCCCATTTCAATCCTCCATAAGGTTGTGCTTGGGACATTGCCCACCCATAGAGGTTGTTGGCATCATAATACATGAGATAGGAACTATCTTTCTTTGGATCATAATCTGGAAGATATTTGTTATTTGCTTTTGAATATCTTGATGAGCAGACTTGTGAAATTCCCCCTCTCTTTGCTCTCTCTATCATCAGGAGCATATCAACATCGGTTATCAAATCCAAATCTTGTTTAGTCATTTTCAACATAGCACTCCAAGCAAGACCCGGTGCTGTGAAATAATGAGCAGGGTCCAAGCCATATCCAGAAAGACACACAGATCTAAATGCTTCGAATACATCTGCTAGAAGAAGGACATCAGTCTTGAGATAGAGATCATGATAATCACCCATATTATTGATATTGTATTTTTTCCAAACATTTTGAGCATGTACATAATCATCATCTGAAACATTGCTATTATTTAGAATATTGTAAAAATCTTCTTTTGGAGGAAGTTTCTTTTCATCAAATCTTTTAAATGAATCCATGTAGTCGTACGGGTAAATTCCCTTTTGTGTTAGGAGTTCCGTATCCTCATAATTACTCTCCAAACATGGAAATTTTTTCAAATTTTTAACTAGGTTAGCAAGAGGACTAGCCATGAATTTATATGTATCCAAGAATCGAATTCTTGTAGTTGGTCTTGTTGGAATGATTTTTGTAAAGGAGATGTATTTTTGATCTGTACTTGGAATAGCACTGATACTCCCAGGAGTCTTTGACAACTCTTTAATAAACAAGTGTGTATCATAATGAGCGTTGTTATGAAGAAAGACAGGAATGAAAGAGGGGAGTTTATAATTAATATTACAACTTTGATGAGCCGGACCTCTATATTTACCAGTGAGATGGCAATGATCTCTAACCTTTAGGCTTTCACCAATTTTTTCCTCACAAATATGACAGACATTGTTTTTTCTAAATTCCCTTTTCTCTTCACTCGTCAAGTACATTGGTTTATTGGTTTCTCTTATTATCGTGGTTAATCGAACACAGTCTTTTTCTAGTCGTTTCACAAACTCCTCTGGGGCAATTGAGCCTCTATACTCCTCTAAGTTGTATATTCATCACCAACGGATGATTTGATATAATAACAAAATCCGCAAGGAGTATGTTTTTGATACTTATTTGTGTATGATTCTTTTGGATCTGGAGCCGCTGTTGCTATTTTTTCCAAGATACTCTCAAAATCAGCATATATCACAAAAGGATGTTTAATTGTTTTATTTTGATCTTTGAATGAAATTTTAGAACCAGGTTTTGGAAGTGTAATGACTGTTGCTTTCTCATTTGAACAATATTGTTTATGAGTATCCAATCTCTCCTGTGAATGAAATGTATTCAAACACCGACGACATGGATAAACTTTACATTTTCTAGAATAGACTTGTGATTTAATCAATCTTGAAAAGTTCTTGATATAAGCATAATGTTCAATTTCACCAGATCGGAAATACAATAGGTCAACATGTTTTTCTTTCTCATCATCTGAGATTTGTAAAATCTGTACTTTATTATTTTCAGTCAACCCATAAACATTTATAGAAATATTATTTAACTTTTCAAACTTTGAGATATTATTAAGAGTCATCGGAAATTTCAAATTTCCCATATTCAATTCATTTTCATATTTCAAATAATTGCTTACTCTTTCAGCATGTTCTTTTGCTGGATGTAGATATGCTAGTACAGACCACAAGAAGCACTTGTTATCAGTATTCTGAATATTTACTATAGCATTTTTATCTTTGATGATTTTAGGAAGCTGAATATATGATCTTGCTTGTAGTGGATCAGATTTAAAAATGTGAACATCAACAAACAGAACCTTTTCAACAGTGAGACCGCTTCCAACAATAAGATCATCAATATTATATTCACTATATTTAAGCTCATTAAAGACCTGTTCTTTATTTCTATTATAATCATTTTTATTAAGTACCATGTAAGTTGTTGTATGTAGGTAAAAGTTAAATGGTGGATCTTCCTTTTTACGAAGAACCAATTTAGTCCCCAAATAATATTTACAACTTCCCATTTCAGATATAGTCTCATCAATCTGATCATCTATTCCTTCCTTTGTAAGATCAACAGCAGCAGCTCCCAGAAAACGGGGGACTGGATCTTTGAAACGGAACAATCTAATTTTAATATTTCCTTTGAAAGCACCATCTAAATTTTCAATCTCATAATATGGAACTTGGTGTTTCCTTGTCTTCTCATGGCGCTTCCAATCCTTCTTGAGGATGTAGTGTTGACAGCGTTCACAATAGACCTTTGGAAGAACCTTTGGTTTGAGATTCTTCAAATGTTTTTGAGTATCTAAGTGTTGATCATAACCACTTCTCAGAACCCATGTCTTACAAATCTTACAATACTTATTATCTTTACTCTTTAAATGTTTTTGTGTTTTATAATGTTTATTGATATGTTTGTAGTTCTGCTCACAACTCTCACAGTAAGTAGAACCCATACTATTTATATAGTAAAAAAACTTCACTATATACTAGTTATCTTTTACTTAAAATAAAACATGAAAAATTGAAAATAAGAGTCAGGAAACTCAATTAAATTTGGGACAACATATTCATATGATTCTTGGTTAGGATGTGATATCTATAACTAGTCTTCTTCATATCCTTATCACAAAGATCACAATGTTTCATCTCTTCTTCTTTATAACCGTTAAGAACATTATCTAAATGATGCTTTGTTTGATTATGTTTCCTTTTAATAAATACTCTAATTAGCTTATTACCAGGTTCACATCTTATCATATTTTTTTTACTCTTATCAGATGTATTAATAGCATGTTTAATGGTCCAGACATGAACATCATATCGATTGTACTGTTTATCACAGGCGGAACAATAACCAGATTTCATGTTATTTATATAGTGAGAAACTTTAAAAGAGAATAGATCGCTTTTTGAGTACAGATCAAGAGACCAGTAAATTTTTGAGTACAGATCAAGAGAATAGATCGCTTTTTGAGTACAGATCAAGAGACCAGTAAATTTTTGAGTACAGATCAAGAGAATAGATCGCTTTTTGAGTACAGATCAAGAGACCAGTAAATTTTTGAGTACAGATCAAGAGAATAGATCGCTTTTTGAGTGCAGATCAAGAGACCAGTAAATTTTTGAGTACAGATCAAAAGAATAGATCACTTTTTGAGTGCAGATCAAGAGACTAGTAAATTTTTGAGTACAGATCAAGAGAGATTATAGAGAGATTATAGAGAGATTATAGGGGAGAATGGCAAATTTTTGGGTACAGATCAAGAGAATAGTAAATTTTCGAACTGAGAATAGTAAATTTCCAAGTTCTAATCAAGAGAGATTATAGAGAGATTATAGGGAAGAATGGCAAATTTTCGAATTCAAGAGTCTACTTAATAGGAAGAATAGTAAATTTTTGATTTCAAGAGAAGAGATCACTTTTTGAGTGCAGATCAAGAGACTAGTAAATTTTTGAGTACAGATCAAGAGAGATTATAGAGAGATTATAGGGAAGAATGGCAAAATTTTGGGTACAGATCAAGAGAATAGTAAATTTTCGAACTGGGAATAGTAAATTTTTGAGTACAGATCAAGAGAGATTATAGAGAGATTATAGGGAAGAATGGTAAATTTTCGAATTCAAGAGTCTACTTAATAGGAAGAATAGTAAATTTTTGATTTCAAGAGAAGAGATCACTTTTTGAGAGCAGATCAAGAGACTAGTAAATTTTTGAGTCCAGATCAAGAGAGATTATAGAGAGATTATAGGGGAGAATGGCAAATTTTTGGGTACAGATCAAGAGAATAGTAAATTTTCGAACTGAGAATAGTAAATTTCCAAGTTCTAATCAAGAGAGATTATAGAGAGATTATAGGGAAGAATGGCAAATTTTCGAATTCAAGAGTCTACTTAATAGGAAGAATAGTAAATTTTTGATTTCAAGAGAAGAGATCACTTTTTGAGTGCAGATCAAGAGACTAGTAAATTTTTGAGTACAGATCAAGAGAGATTATAGAGAGATTATAGGGAAGAATGGCAAAATTTTGGGTACAGATCAAGAGAATAGTAAATTTTCGAACTGGGAATAGTAAATTTTTGAGTACAGATCAAGAGAGATTATAGAGAGATTATAGGGAAGAATGGTAAATTTTCGAATTCAAGAGTCTACTTAATAGGAAGAATAGTAAATTTTTGATTTCAAGAGAAGAGATCACTTTTTGAGAGCAGATCAAGAGACTAGTAAATTTTTGAGTCCAGATCAAGAGAGATTATAGAGAGATTATAGGGAAGAATGGTAAATTTTTGGGTACAGATCAAGAGACTAGTAAATTTTTAAGTACAGATCAAGAGAATAGATCACTTTTTGAGAGCAGATCAAGAGACTAGTAAATTTTTGAGTCCAGATCAAGAGAGATTATAGAGAGATTATAGGGAAGAATGGCAAAATTTTGGGTACAGATCCAAGAGAATAGTAAATTTTCGAACTGAGAATAGTAAATTTCCAAGTTCTAATCAAGAGAGATTATAGAGAGATTATAGGGAAGAATGGCAAATTTTCGAATTCAAGAGACTACTTAATAGGAAGAATAGTAAATTTTTGATTTCAAGAGAATATATCACTTTTTGAGTGCAGATCAAGGGACTAGTAATTTTTGAGTACAGATCAAGAGACTAGTAAATTTTTGAGTACAGATCAAGAGAATAGTAAATTTTCGAACTGAGAATAGTGAATTTTTGAATATAGGTCAAGAGAATAGTAAATTTTCAAACCTACTTAAAAGAGAATAGTAAATTTTTGATTTCAAGAGACTGGTAAATTTTCGAACTGTGAATAGTAAATTTTCGAACTGAGAATAGTGAATTTTTGAATATAGGCCAAGAGACTAGTAAATTTTCGAACCTACTTTCAAGAGACTAGTAAATTTTTGAGTACAGATCAAGAGACTGGTAAATTTTCAAACTGGTAGAGACCATCAAACCTACTTAAAAGAGCATCCTTCTTCTACATATCATCTGGCAGATTATCCTAGACCCACTCAAACAATGATCCTTCTACCCCTGTTCAAGCTTCATTGAGGATATTGAAGATCATGTGATGTAAGAAGGCTTTATTGAGGATATTGAAGATCATGTAATGTACGAAGGTTTTATTGGGGATATTGAAGATGACATTGACTTATGGCTCCGCCAATGCTCAACGTCATCTTCAATATCCCCAATAAAACCTTCGTACATTACATGATCTTCAATATCCTCAATGAAGCTTGAACAGGGGTAGAAGGATCATTGTTTGAGTGGGTCTAGGATAATCTGCCAGATGATATGTAGAAGAAGGATGCTCTTTTAAGTAGGTTTGATGGTCTCTACCAGTTTGAAAATTTACCAGTCTCTTGATCTGTACTCAAAAATTTACTAGTCTCTTGAAAGTAGGTTCGAAAATTTACTAGTCTCTTGGCCTATATTCAAAAATTCACTATTCTCAGTTCGAAAATTTACTATTCACAGTTCGAAAATTTACTAGTCTCTTGAAAATCAAAAATTTACTATTCTCTTTTAAGTAGGTTTGAAAATTTACTATTCTCTTGACCTATATTCAAAAATTCACTATTCTCAGTTCGAAAATTTACTATTCTCTTGATCTGTACTCAAAAATTTACTAGTCTCTTGATCTGTACTCAAAAATTTACTAGTCCCTTGATCTGCCCTCAAAAAGTGATATATTCTCTTGAAATCAAAAATTTACTATTCTTCCTATTAAGTAGACTCTTGGATTCGAAAATTTGCCATTCTTTCCTATAATCTCTCTATAATCTCTCTTGATCAGTACTCAAAAATTTACTATTCTCAGTTCGAAAATTTACGATTCTCTTGATCTGTACCCAAAAATTTGCCATTCTTCCCTATAATCTCTCTATACTCTCTCTTGATCTGTACTCAAAAATTTACTAGTCTCTTGATCTGTACCCAAAATTTTGCCATTCTTCCCTATAATCTCTCTATAATCTCTCTTGATCTGGACTCAAAAATTTACTAGTCTCTTGATCTGCTCTCAAAAAGTGATCTATTCTCTTGATCTGTACTTAAAAATTTACTAGTCTCTTGATCTGTACCCAAAAATTTACCATTCTTCCCTATAATCTCTCTATAATCTCTCTTGATCTGTACTCAAAAATTTACTAGTCTCTTGATCTGCACTCAAAAAGTGATCTCTTCTCTTGAAATCAAAAATTTACTATTCTTCCTAGTAAGTAGACTCTTGAATTCGAAAATTTGCCATTCTCCCCTATAATCTCTCTATAATATCTCTTGATTAGAACTTGGAAATTTACTATTCTCAGTTCGAAAATTTACTATTCTCTTGATCTGTACCCAAAAATTTGCCATTCTCCCCTATAATCTCTCTATAATCTCTCTTGATCTGGACTCAAAAATTTACTAGTCTCTTGATCTGCTCTCAAAAAGTGATCTCTTCTCTTGAAATCAAAAATTTACTATTCTTCCTATTAAGTAGACTCTTGAATTCGAAAATTTACCATTCTTCCCTATAATCTCTCTATAATCTCTCTTGATCTGTACTCAAAAATTTACTATTCCCAGTTCGAAAATTTACTATTCTCTTGATCTGTACCCAAAATTTTGCCATTCTTCCCTATAATCTCTCTTGATCTGTACTCAAAAATTTACTAGTCTCTTGATCTGCACTCAAAAAGTGATCTCTTCTCTTGAAATCAAAAATTTACTATTCTTCCTATTAAGTAGACTCTTGAATTCGAAAATTTGCCATTCTTCCCTATAATCTCTCTATAATCTCTCTTGATTAGAACTTGGAAATTTACTATTCTCAGTTCGAAAATTTACTATTCTCTTGATCTGTACCCAAAAATTTGCCATTCTCCCCTATAATCTCTCTATAATCTCTCTATAATCTCTCTTGATCTGTACTCAAAAATTTACTGGTCTCTTGATCTGCACTCAAAAAGTGATCTATTCTCTTGATCTGTACTCAAAAATTTACTGGTCTCTTGATCTGTACTCAAAAAGCGATCTATTCTCTTTTAAAGTTTCTCACTATATAAATAACATGAAATCTGGTTATTGTTCCGCCTGTGATAAACAGTACAATCGATATGATGTTCATGTCTGGACCATTAAACATGCTATTAATACATCTGATAAGAGTAAAAAAAATATGATAAGATGTGAACCTTGTAATAAGCTAATTAGAGTATTTATTAAAAGGAAACATAATCAAACAAAGCATCATTTAGATAATGTTCTTAACGGTTAAAAGAAGAAGAGATGAAACATTGTGATCTTTGTGATAAGGATATGAAGAAGACTAGTTATAGATATCACATCCTAACCAAGAATCATATGAATATGTTGTCCCAAATTTAATTGAGTTTCCTGACTCTTATTTTCAATTTTTCATGTTTTATTTTAAGTAAAAGATAACTAGTATATCGTGAAGTTTTTTTACTATATAAATAGTATGGGTTCTACTTACTGTGAGAGTTGTGAGCAGAACTACAAACATATCAATAAACATTATAAAACACAAAAACATTTAAAGAGTAAAGATAATAAGTATTGTAAGATTTGTAAGACATGGGTTCTGAGAAGTGGGTATGAGCAACACTTAGATACTCAAAAACATTTGAAGAATCTCAAACCAAAGGTTCTTCCAAAGGTCTATTGTGAGCGCTGTCAACACTACATCCTCAAGAAGGATTGGAAGCGCCATGAGAAGACAAGGAAACACCAAGTTCCATATTATGAGATTGAAAATTTAGATGGTGCTTTCAAAGGAAATATTAAAATTAGATTGTTCCGTTTCAAAGATCCAGTCCCCCGTTCTCTGGGAGCTGCTGTTGATCTTACAAAGGAAGGAATAGATGATCAGATTGATAAGACTATATCTGAAATGGGAAGTTGTAAATATTATTTGGGGGCTAAATTGGTTCTTCGTAAAAAGGAAGATCCACCATTTAACTTTTACCTACATACAACAACTTACATGGTACTTAATAAAAATGATTATAATAGAAATAAAGAACAGGTCTTTAATGAGCTTAAATATAGTGAATATAATATTGATGATCTTATTGTTGGAAGCGGTCTCACTGTTGAAAAGGTTCTGTTTGTTGATGTTCACATTTTTAAATCTGATCCACTACAAGCAAGATCATATATTCAGCTTCCTAAAATCATCAAAGATAAAAATGCTATAGTAAATATTCAGAATACTGATAACAAGTGTTTCTTGTGGTCTGTACTGGCATATCTACATCCAGCAAAAGAACATGCTGAAAGAGTAAGCAATTATATGAAATATGAAAATGAATTGAATATGGGAAATTTGAAATTTCCGATGACTCTTAATAATATCTCAAAGTTTGAAAAGTTAAATAATATTTCTATAAATGTTTATGGGTTGACTGAAAATAATAAAGTACAGATTTTACAAATCTCAGATGATGAGAAAGAAAAACATGTTGACCTATTGTATTTCCGATCTGGTGAAATTGAACATTATGCTTATATCAAGAACTTTTCAAGATTGATTAAATCACAAGTCTATTCTAGAAAATGTAAAGTTTATCCATGTCGTCGGTGTTTGAATACATTTCATTCACAGGAGAGATTGGATACTCATAAACAATATTGTTCAAATGAGAAAGCAACAGTCATTACACTTCCAAAACCTGGTTCTAAAATTTCATTCAAAGATCAAAATAAAACAATTAAACATCCTTTTGTGATATATGCTGATTTTGAGAGTATCTTGGAAAAAATAGCAACCGCGGCTCCAGATCCAAAAGAATCATACACAAATAAGTATCAAAAACATACTCCTTGCGGATTTTGTTATTATATCAAATCATCCGTTGGTGATGAATATTACAAGTTAGAGGAGTATAGAGGCTCAAATGCCCCAGAGGAGTTTGTGAAACGACTAGAAAAAGACTGTGTTCGATTAACCACGATAATGAGAGAAACCAATAAACCAATGTACTTGACGAGTGAAGAGAAAAGGGAATTTAGAAAAAACAATGTCTGTCATATTTGTGAGGAAAAAATTGGTGAAAGCCTAAAGGTTAGAGATCATTGCCATCTCACTGGTAAATATAGAGGTCCGGCTCATCAAAGTTGTTATATTAATTATAAACTCCCCTCTTTCATTCCTGTCTTTCTTCATAACAACGCTCATTATGATACACACTTGTTTATTAAAGAGTTGTCAAAGACTCCTGGGAGTATCAGTGCTATTCCAAGTACAGATCAAAAATACATCTCCTTTACAAAGATCATTCCAACAAGACCAACTACAAGAATTCGATTCTTGGATACATATAAATTCATGGCTAGTCCTCTTGCTAACCTAGTTAAAAATTTGAAAAAATTTCCATGTTTGGAGAATAATTATGAGGATACGGAACTCCTAACACAAAAGGGAATTTACCCGTACGACTATATGGATTCATTTAAAAGATTTGATGAAAAGAAACTTCCTCCAAAAGAAGATTTTACAATATTCTAAATAATAGCAATGTTTCAGATGATGATTATGTACATGCTCAAAATGTTTGGAAAAAATATAATATCAATAATATGGGTGATTATCATGATCTCTATCTCAAGACTGATGTCCTTCTTCTAGCAGATGTATTCGAAGCATTTAGATCCGTGTGTCTTTCTGGATATGGCTTGGACCCTGCTCATTATTTCACAGCACCGGGTCTTGCTTGGAGTGCTATGTTGAAAATGACTAAACAAGATTTGGATTTGATAACCGATGTTGATATGCTCCTGATGATAGAGAGAGCAAAGAGAGGGGGAATTTCACAAGTCTGCTCATCAAGATATTCAAAAGCAAATAACAAATATCTTCCAGATTATGATCCAAAGAAAGATAGTTCCTATCTCATGTATTATGACGCCAACAACCTCTATGGGTGGGCAATGTCCCAAGCACAACCTTATGGAGGATTGAAATGGGAGAGTGATCATGAGGGTGTTCTAGAAAATATTCTGAGATCAACACAAAAAGAGTTGGATGAAAGGAAAGAAGGGTATTTCCTGGAGGTTGATCTAAAGTATCCAAAATAACTCTTTGAGAAACATAAAGATCTTCCTTTCGGGTGTGAGAAAGAATTGACAAACCCAGAGTGGTTGAGTGAATATCAGAAATCGTTTGATAAGGGATCAAGAACAGAAAAACTTTTAACAACATTCTTTGATAAGAAGAACTATGTACTACATCAGAGAAATCTTTTACAATTTGTGAAACATGGCCTAATTGTTGAGAAAGTTCATCGGGTCCTGAAATTCAAACAGAGTTATTGGTTAATGAAATATATTGATTTTAACACTCGAAAGAGAACGCTTGGAAAGACTGACTTTGAGAAAGATTTTTATAAGTTGATGAATAACGCGGTGTTTGGGAAGACTATGGAAAATGTTAGAAAGAGACAAAATATCAAGTTGACAACTTCCTGGGAACAAACTTCCAAACTAATCAACAGACCGAGCTTTGAGCGTGTTGAAATCTTTACAGAAAACTTTTGTGCTGTTCATATGATGAAAGAAGAAATTGAGATGGATAAACCGATTTATATTGGTACTACTGTTCTCGATCTATCAAAACTACTGATGTATGAATATTATTATGAGAATTTGAAAACAAAGTATGATGATAACGTCATGTTGATGTATATGGATACGGACAGCTTCATCCTGAGTATCAAGACAGATGACGTCTATGATGATATGAAAACAGATTCTTTAATCTATGATACAAGCAACTATGATGCTACTAGTCAGCTGTTCTCGAATCAAAATAAAAAGGTGATTGGAAAGTTCAAGGATGAGCTTGGTGGAAATATTCTGAGTGAGTTCATAGCATTGAGAGCAAAGGCCTATGCGTATAAATATAGAGTTGGGAATGTGGAGAAGTGTGATCACAAGCTCAAGGGGATTAAGAAAAATGTAATTAAAGAAAGTATAAATTTTGGTCATTATTATCAATGTTTGATGAGTGGGGGGGAACAATATCGAAAGGTAAAAGGGATTAGGAGTTATAAGCATGAATTATATTCAGAAGAGATAAATAAACTAGCACTAGGAGCATATGATGATAAACGATATATTTTAGAAAATGGAATTGATAGTCTCCCTTATGGTTATATAAGTATATAAGTGATAAGATATATAAGTGATAAGATATATAAGTGATAAGATATAAGTGATAAGATATATAAGTGATAAGATATATATAAGTGATAAGATATATATATATATATATATATATAAGTGATAAGTTAAAAAGGGGGGTTAGGGATTTTAAGGGCTACCGCCGCCTTTTTTATAAATAAATAAATGATAGAACCAAGTATTAACCAGACTAAAGGGTGGAGGTGTAATCAACCTTGGTATATAAATGGAAAACATAATGAGTGTGAGAAATACCAGATCCGAGAGGTTGAGAGGATCACTGGTCAGAAGATCCTCAAGACTGATAAACGTATTCATTTGTTAAGTGGGGTAATGGAGGGCGGGAAGAAAAATATATTAGAGTGGAGTGAGAACTTTGATGGTTATCAACCGGATAATAAATATTATAATTTTAAAATGGTATGTGGATCGGGAGGAGGACAGACCAGCTCCCTCCGTGAAACATATCATTTTATAAACGCACAGAGAAAGGTACTTGATGTAAAGTTTATCAATATCCTAGATGGGGATGAGTTCCATAAGAGAATGGAGTTGTTAAAAAAATTAGAAAATGAGCAAATATTCATAGGATCAATGAGGAATTTTGAATGTCGCGTGGTCCTTGGAGGGTAAGTAAGGACTCCCCCATTCACTTACATGTAAAAGGAGAAGGGGGTGTCGCGGTAATCAGGGGAAAAATGGGCAGTTTGGGGAAAAGTCCCATCTAAATACATGGGTGTCCTGGAAGCCCCATTATCTCCCTACTGCCGCGGTCGGACGAGATGTCCGAGGGGGCGCTGAACCGGGCAACCCAGGTGGCGATGAACGCCTGCGTAACGTCCGCCGCCGTCGTCACCACCAAAGGCACGACCTCCGGCCACCGGGTGGTGCGGTCCACCATGGTGAGGACGTGGGTGAAACCCCGCGAGGGGGGCAGAGGTCCCACCAAGTCCACGTGAACGTGGTTGAACCGACGTTCACCGTGAACAGGGCCAACGGGGCCTGGGTGTGGCGGTGCACCTTCGCGCGCTGGCACGCGAGGCACGTCCTGGTCCAATCGCGGATGGCCTTCCGGAGGCCATGCCAGACGAACTTGTCGGCGACCAGCCTCTGGGAGGCCTTCGTGCCCGGGTGGGACAGGCCATGGATGGCATCAAAAACCCGGCGCTGCCAGCCCGCGGGCACGATGGGGCGAGGCCGCCCGAGGGAGACGTCGCACAAGAGGGCCGTGCCCGTGCCGTCGAACGGCAACTCGGTGACGCGGAGGCCCATGACGACGGTCCGCAAGGCCTGGACGTCGGGGTCGGCGGTCTGGTCCGCCGCCATCTGGGCATAGTCGATCCCGAGGTGGACCGCGTGGGCGACGGACCGGGAAAGGCAATCCGCCACCGGGGTGTCTTTTCCCACGACGTGCCGGATGTCCGTCGTGTACTCGGACACGGCCGAGAGGTGACGCTGCTGCCGGGCCGACCATGGCTCGGCAACCTTGGCCATCGCGAAGACCAGGGGCTTGTGGTCGACGAAGGCCGTGAACGAACGGCCCTCGAGCAGATGGCGGAAGTTCCGGACCACCAGGTGGAGCCCGAGCAACTCTCGGTTGAAGGTGCTGTACCGGCATTCGTGCGTGCGAAGCTGCCGGCTGAAAAACGCCAGCGGTTGCCAAGCACCACGCACCCATTGCTCGTGCACCGCGCCCACCGCGTAGTCCGATGCGTCGGTGGTGAGGGCGATCGGTGCATCGAGCGCCGGGTGCGCGAGCATGGTGGCGTCAGCCAAGGCGAGCTTCGCGCCCGCGAACGCCGCGTCCATCTGCTCGGTCCAAACAACGTCACCTTTGCCCGGCTTCCCCCGGAGGGCCTCGTGCAGGGGGCGCAGGAGCTGGGTGACGTGGGGCAGGAAACGGTGGTAAAAGTTCACCATGCCCAGGAACTCCTGGAGCCCCCTGATCGTGCGGGGGCACGGAAACCCCTTGACCGCCTCCACCTTTGCCAGTAAGGGGGTGGCCCCGTGCCTGGTGACGCGGTGCCCCAAAAAGTCGATTTCGGCGACACCGAACTGGCACTTGGCGGGGTTTACGATCAGGCCATGCTGGCCCAGGCGTTCGAAGAGCGTGCAGAGGTGGGGGAGGTGCTCTTCGTGGGACGCGCTTGTGACGAGGATGTCGTCCAGGTAGACGTAAATGAAATCCAAGTCGCGCAAGACGCTGTCCATCAGCCGCTGGAACGCCTGAGCCGCATTCTTCAACCCGAAGGGCATCCGCAGAAACTCGAAGAGGCCGAATGGTGTAATGACGGCCGTCTTCGGTATGTCCTCACCATGCCCAGGAACCTGACGGGGACCTGGTGGTAGCCGCGGATGAGGTCCACCTTGGAAAAAGGGACATTTTCGCCAACCGGGCGGAAAAGTCGTGGATGTGAGGGACCGGGTCGCGGTCGGGGGTGGTAGCATCGTTGAGGTGGCGGTAGTCCCCGCACAGCCGCCATCCCCTGCCGGGCTTCGGCACGATGAGCAGCGGCGATGCCCAAGTGCTCTTGGAGCGCCGCACGATGCCCAGCCGCTCCAGCGTAGCGAACTCCGCTTTCGCCACTGCGAGCTTCGTTGGCTCGAGGCGGCGTGCCCGGGCGTAGACCGGTGGCCTGACGGTGGGGATGTGATGCTCCACCCCGTGCTTGACGGCCACCGCCAAGAAGGTGGGCCGCGTGAGGGCCGGGAAACTGGCGAGGAGGCGGGTAAAGTCATCCGCTGCCGGAAGCGTACAAACCAAACTCGCCGGGATGGAACCGTTTAGCAAGCTGCTTGGTGAGCCGCTCGGTGAGCCGCTCAGTGAGCCGCTCAACGAGCTGCTTAGCAAACAAGCGAGCGAGCTAAAGGTTTCGGCCTGGACAAGCCTTCTGTGCTTCACGTCCACCAACAACCCATTTGCACATAGGAAGTCCGCACCGAGCAATGCCATGGGCATGCTGGCGGTTACGAACGTCCATTGAAAGCGCTGCCTTCCGAACCGCAGGGAGAGGCAGCGCTTCCCGAATGTGCGTATGGGTGTACCGTTGGCTGCAAGCAACGCGGGGCCCCGGCCCGCGGTTCGCTTGTCGGACGCGTGGGCTGGGATGACGCTTACCTGCGCTTCTGTGTCGCAGAGGAAGCGGCGCCCGGACAAGGTGTCTGTAATGAATAAGAGGCTGCCGGAATTGCTGACGCTCAGGGCCGCTACCGAGCGTCGGCTTGGTCGTTTCCCGACTTGCCAAACGAGCACGGCGGGCAACACTTCTTAGCCTTGTGGCCGAACCTGGCATGGAAACGGCACCAGGCTTGCGGCGGGAGCGGCGGAGGCCGCGGCGTTCGCCGCTGCAGTGGTGGTGGGCGGGGTGTGGCGGCGGCCACGAGGTGTGCATGCGCATCAGCCTCGGGATCCACGAGGTGTGCATGCGCATCAGCCTCGGGATCCGCGACGGCCGCACCGAATCTCGCCCGCGTGTCACAAGCCGCGAAAAACTTGTTGGCCTCGACGGCCAGAGCGCGGGGTTTCCCTATGTTGGAACCGGCCAACGCGAGGCGTACCTGTGCCGGCAGCTGGCGAAGAAAAAGCGCCCGGAATAAAAAATCCCGGGCTTTGTCACCCAGCAACGACAGGATGTAGTCCATCCATACCGATGGTTGTGTGTCGCTGAGTTCGGGAAGGTCCAGGAGGCGGTCCGCCCGTTCGAACTCCGTGAGGCCGAACATGGCGATGAGGAGACGTTTGAGCACCCTGTACTTGTGCTCCGCCGGTGGGTGCCGCAGGATGGACACGACTCGGGCGGCCGTGCCGGGCCCGAGGGCGGCGATCACGTGATAGTAACGCGTCTCGTCC